>NW_020170490.1:124931-203185 GCF_000524195.1 Echinococcus granulosus
TCATCTTAGTAGCCTCAAGCTTGACTCCATTCTGAAAATATAAGTATTTGGGCTTTGGGTGCAATCGACCTAGGGAAAATTTTTCATCTTTTTTAAAGAATATCTATCTAACCTTTTTAAGCAACGTAAGCATTATGGCTCCTTAATTTGTAATATTTACGTTTTTTGTGGTACTCCTAATTAAAGGAGTCATTGCTGTCTGACTCGTCATGGAATAACTTGTTTTAAAAGGGTACTGTTTTAATTCACTGTTCTTGATTGCGCCCAATCCAAGGCCACCCTATTAAGTGTAATGACCTGGTCCCTTGACGATGAAATTAAATTATTTCATGGGTTGATGCTTTTTAAACCAGTCGGTCTGGACCGAAACTTTCAAATGATTTGCCTTGCTTACCGACTGCAAGTTAAGGAAAATTTGCCTTGTTCTATAAAGAGTATATGGGAGCATTTGAATAAATTGTATAATTTAGAGGAGCTGGTAAGTTGTGCTGTTGTTTCTGTTTTATGTACGCTTTCCATGTTCTCTTATAGAATGAATCTGAAGTTATACCTTACCCTCATAGACCAGCAGAGTTCTCTCTTCCTGATGAATTTAAGGAAATCAAATCTCTTGCATTTCCTCGTGTGTCCTCGACAGCTGCCAATCCTGATACATCCTCCACTGCTGGACTTACTGGGAGACATAAAAGCAAATCAGGTTAGGGTTGGCTCCTTTATTTGAGGTTGAGTAATCACCCTTTTTATCGACGTTGGTTCCTTCTTCTTCAAAGCCTTAGATTCCACCTATAAAACAACCTTATTAGCCGATGAAAATCCCTCGACACCAGCGGCTAGTTCTCCATCCATCTCACCTCGTTCTGTCTCCTCACCATCATCGTCTTCGACTGCTGCCGTGCTGCAGCTTACCAAACGGACTCGGAAGTCATTGCGCTCTGCCGCCGATAAGGATGTATCAATGCCCCCTCCTATCTCCGCGTCGTCAGGCAAAGGAACCACAGGCGTCATCTCCCATTCTCATCGCAAGAGCATACGCCGTCAACACTAATTTAACCGGTCTATCAATTTCTCTCTCAATGCCCATTTTGTATGCCTGTATGTAACAAATTAATCCTTTAGTGGTTTACCTTCTTAGTTTTATGAGTGGTACGTTGGTTGATTGTTGCTGCTGCACCTGTTGCTTGATACTTTCACCATAATAGGAAACTTTGGCTAATGTTAAACCGTTCTGCTAGTATAAAGACAACTGCTCATCACAAGATTATGGGCGTTCTAAGTTGTTTTATTGCTTTAATCCACTTAAATTATTTCCGGTGCCTGATCCGGCGTAATCAGTCGCAGTAAACTGATAACATCATGCTTGACGGAGGTATGGGGTATGTGGATAATCATCACTTTCGGTAAAAGGGGAATTCCAAGTTTTGGTTCCCTTTTGATACCGCCATGATTTCCTTGAAAACGTTGCCTAAATTTATTTCCTACGGATTATATTGACGGCTTATTGAAGGGCTTATACTTTTGATGTGTCTATAGTCCTCATTGCATACAGAATGGTCTTAATTATGGGAATGGAGGGGAGCGCAAATAAGCTGGGCATCGGTGTTATTCGAGACGGTGAGGTGCTCTCTAACCCGCGAGTCACCTACGTTACCCCTCCCGGTCAGGGATTCAAGCCGACAGAGACAACAATCCATCACCGCGCCCACGTGGTCAATCTCGTTCGAAGGGCACTTCAGGAGGCGAATGTTAAGGCCGAGGAGTTGGATGCTATCGCCTACACCAAGGTAAATTTAATCTAATTTGTCCCCTGAAACAGCGCATTGTTTACGTTATAGTTCCTTAAAAAAATATCTTCTCTCAAAAACAGTGTTGCCTTCCGATTCAGCATTAGGGATTAGAGGAAGTATTTGTGAGTAGCGTTTAATGATAGTTCAGGAAAGCTGATTTCATTTGAAAGGAGGTGTTTCGGTGTTAATACTTGTTACCGCTTGACAGCGATCAAGTGTTTGATCTTCAACAACGATTTGCGATGGATTGTGCCCTTCTCTTTATTTATCTAGGGTCCGGGAATGGGCGGTCCATTGCAAGTGGTCGCTATAGTTGCACGTGTGTTGGCCCAGTTGTGGAATAAGCCGTTGATTGGAGTGAACCATTGCGTCGCCCACATCGAAATGGGACGTCTTGTGACTGGCGCCAAGGCGCCTATTGTGCTCTACGTCAGCGGTGGCAACTCTCAGGTTATCGCCTACTCCGGCGGACGCTATCGCATCTTTGGTGAAACTCTGGACATTGCTCTTGGCAACTGCCTTGATCGGTAGCATTCCCACACCTTTTCATTCAGGTTTCGTTCTCTGCCTTAGTGATTGACACTTCAAGAACTGTTTTGGTCGTTTGCCATTTATTGTAGATTCGCCCGCGTCATTAATCTCTCGAACGATCCCAGCCCCGGCTACAACATTGAACAGGCAGCTAAGAATGGGGATAAATTCTATGAGTTGCCGTACGCGGTCAAGGGCATGGACGTATCCTTCGCGGGTATTTTATCCTACCTCAAAGAACGCGCGCCCAAGCTTCTCATCTCGGGTGAATACACTCAAGCTGACTTCTGCTTTTCACTGCAAGAAACCGTTTTCGCTATGGTTGTAGAAATCACGGAGCGTGCGATGGCCCACTGCGACGCTAAGGTTGGTTGACTAGTGCATATCGTAACCGGTAAGAGGAGAATGTTTTTCAATTCACGAGAACTTGGCGGTAATTTAAAAAACCAATCTACTTATTAACTTTTTTTGACACTATAGGAGGTGCTGATAGTGGGTGGGGTAGGATGCAACCTGAGATTGCAAGAAATGATGGCCTGCATGGCAAAAGAGCGTGGAGCCATGCTGTGCGCGACAGACGACCGATACTGTGTGGATAATGGAGCGATGATAGCTCAAGCGGGCTACGAGATGTTCCGTGTTGGAATGACAACTCCCCTGGCGGAGGCTACCGTTACTCAACGCTACCGCACTGATGAAGTTGATGCAAGGTGGCGTGAGTGACCTCTCTTAACTCTCCCCTCTTGTATACACTGAAATTGTGCAAATAAAGCATCCACTTCACCTAGTGTGACTGCAAGTTTTGTAAGTGCAATCTAAGTGTGATCCACTTACCTCTCCAGTTATAACATATGAGCAGCGTTGTATTCTTGATGATTAGGCCCTTGAAAACGCTTTAGTGCCCTTATCAAGCGGGCCGAAAATCCTCCCCCTTTGCGAATTTTTTCAAGAACTTTCGAGTGTCGGTTTACGCATTTTACGGATTGCTTACTAGCATCCTTGACGGTACTAAACTTCTGAATTGATCAGGAATTTTCATCACCTGTATGAAACTATACCGGTTTTCGCGTCTCCACCGCCATTGTAAGCGTTTCCGGCACAGCAAAACCCCGGCGACACAAACTGCAGGTGTAGACGTGAGTCAGCGTCCTAGAGTAAACAAATAAATCAAAAGGTGCAGGAACGATAACCAAAGTAGCGAGCGTTTCGTTGATGCTTTTAAATTAACCCCAAATGAGAAGATATTAGGCTGAACACCGGGGCGGTCAGTGGTTTCCAGCCTGGATTCAGTCGTCGTCAACGCGTATTCATCCACACTACCACGACTTTGCGACGCAACTAACACTTCCATCGTGAGAAAATGAAGCAGTAGTCACTCTTTGGAATTATTGTGATAAAAACCACCTCGCCATTATCGGCTCTTCAAACTATCGCAACTATCTACTTATGTTTCCACTCCAATGGGAAATGCGATTATAAGTCGGATAAAGATTTGTTTAGATCTAAAAATATCGTAAAGCGCTAAGGTAGATAAAAGTTCACCGTGCCAAAAAAGAGAATCACGCAGCAACAAGACATGCATCCAAGTGCTCGTTCACCAACTCCGCCAGCACAGCTTGGAAGCAGACCGGGCATTGGACCGCTCCCATGGGCGTGAAATCGCTATCGTTGCTGACGGACGGGCCGGCAAAGCTAGGGTCAGAACCACAGCCAGTGGCTGAGGCCGTGGCAAACGTGGGTTGCAAGGACGTGGGACGCGGAGCGGTCAAGGCCAAAAGGCGAGATCGAGCCGATGGGGACGGAGAACCCCCTAACCTATGCCCGACTCCATTAAAAGGAACCACCGGCTCTTTCAACATGGTCGTCTCTGATGCCATGGATGAACTCGCATGTGTATCTTCTGTTTTGAGTGACTTTTGAAAGAACTGGCGCAGATCTACAGAGGTAGGACGCATAACAATTTTGTTAACCTTAAAATCTCTAGTCCTCATTTAGAAAAGTAATACGGATGGAAATTTAACTACAGGCACTTAATGAACGCGTGATTTCCGATTTTACCCTTAATGCAACAATAGTTTACTTGCACAGTTAATCACTGGTTGATGTGGAATGCAGTGCCATCGGCATGCCGCGAGTCAGAAGCAAAATTAAGGAGAAATCTTGTATGGCTATTAGTAGAATGCTAACTTCTAAGTAAATCAGTATCTACTCGGGCCAAATAATCCCAAAATTCAACTGTCCACGCGCATGATTTACACATATAAGGACAACTCTTACCGGGCGTAGAGCCGGAAGTCTTCACTTGGGAATTTGATTTTTCCCTTCCCTTTTTACTCTTCTTCGCGGTATTTTTGGGACTTTCAGGTTCTGAAATCTTAATAAACTGACCTGCAAGATGGAAAGTAACACCAAATTAGACACATGATCACACATTGGACAGTGTGTGGACGGAGAAATCGGGAATCATGCGAGGAATACGACCTGACACAACGCAAATGCATAATTAACGCAGTAAACTGATAACGCACCAGAACAGGAAGCTTGATGCTCAGCCCACCAGAGATCGTTAGGTCCCGGTGCCCGGTTCATAGAACGTCTCACTAAACCATAAAATGGGGGACGATTTGCACATGGACCGTTGCACTTCCACCAGTGAACTTTATAATTATCAACTTCGTCATGAAAACTGTGGTAAACCTAAAACGAGAATGCGATGCTTAAAAGAGTGGAAATCCGAATCTTCGGTGAATTTGTATAGAATAACCCACAGTTATGTTGGTCTTGGCACATTTGTTAATCCGGTTCATGTGGAATCGGAAAACGGGCCCATGAGCACTACGATCCTGTGTACAATTAGTCACTAAAGCTATAATCTGCAACTTACCCTTTTGTTCTGTGTTACAAAAAGATATGCATGTATCATCTCGTGCTAAAAACAAAAATTAATAAAGCATTGGAAAACTACCAGTAAAGTCTCCACAAGGTCACTCCGTGGGCGATATTTAAGAAGAGGTTCGCTCAAACGAATCGAACAGAGGCCTCCAGGACCCTCATAGATGCACTGACCTGCGCAGAGAGTCATTCGAGGACTCCACCGAACTTCTACACAAGACAGTCTTCCTCCAAAAAATTGAGCGTCAAAGGTAGCAAAAAGACTCCGAACATCAGGAGTCGGGTCAATAGACTGCCAAATCGGATCGACCGGCGATATCTCTATATTGGGGGTGAAAAGACCTTCCTTATCTGCATATCTTCTCTTAGGAACTTTTGTGGGTATTCGGTCGTTTAAGGGATGATATATATGATAAACCGGATTCAATTCGTCTACACCCTGCTCACGATTGTGTTCACCAGACATGACTTTCTAGAAATCTAAAAAAGCAACACATGCTGGCCACTAGATTTTTACATAGGCAAAGAGACTTAGGAAATCAAAGGATGCATGTTGACGCCGAATAAAAAATTTTGCACGTGATTTTGCACACTAGCGCAGGAAAAAATCAGCTTTGTAATCAACTACATCACACAACAGAAAAAACGCATGACATGAGATAAACCATTGATACGAAATAGCTAGGAGAATATATAAGAAACAGTTCAAAACGGTAGTCGATAAGAAAAGTCAATCCAGCAATCGAGATCGAACGCAAACACCCAAGCAAGAACAGCCGCGACAACTTCGAAAATATGACCTTGAGGTTTGACATGATAAAATTAAGTACAAGCATTGAAAGAACCTGTAAACTGGGTTCTCCTTTTTACACGTAAGTTTGTCTTCATAATGTGCAGGTTTATGTAATAAAGGATGCCTCTCTTGGCCTAAGATACATGAAAATGATCTCTATGCATCGTTATTGGAGATTAATCAGTACCTATTATAAAACAATCCCCACATAGTTTATTCATTTCCTCAAAAAATTTAGTCTTTCTGGCTTGAAGAATTTGAAAGTTTACTCTCTTACTCTTCTAAAGTATCAATTACCATCGCAACGCGTAGAAACCGAACTATGTGCAAAAATATATAATCAGCATGACACCTTTTTAAAATGGTCTTGCTGAACCTTACTTCTCCACTGTCTTCATTGTTAATGCATTACAAAATAAAATCTAACTACTTCTACCTTACATCTGCATAAATTAGTAGATGAGTAATCGATATTAATGACCCACCAGGGACTCAAATAATAATTTTTTTAAGCTCTAATACTTGAATTTCGTTTACGGCGAACCTGATGTTCAAATTTTAATATTGTTCTTACACTGAGCGAAATCTGAGTATGACTCTCCCGCCTCGCACTACTAATGAGCCCGACACGACCAAGGTGACCCCACGCAAAATGATCTTCGGCGACCATTTGATTATTCCAACGTTACCAAAGCCAATATCGCATTGCCGCCGCACTACACTATCATTTTTGGCTGTTATGTGGGTTTTACTGTGTATACTTGCAGCTTAAAAATGACCAAACTGTTACTGGTGAATTTCGATAGTCGTATGTAGAGGATTACATGAATGGTAGCAGGGCCGCAGGAGGTCTCCAGCTGTTGAACTAGCCTCCGGGTCATGCTATTCCGTACGCCGACATTACGTATTCTGCATGAACATCATATCTTCCTTAGCCTTCGATATCTCGGGCCACTGCGGTAGCAATAGGACCCCAAACGTGGAACCTTCTGAAAATGAAAAGAATTGTAAATAAATTGCGCGACAGCAAAGAACACCGGGAGCCCCTCAGCACCTACCTCAAATTGGTAGACCCCTTCAAGATGCACAGAGATGAAGCCCCAGACGAAACTAGACACACTAAACTGTTCCCATTGAAAAGAATGTTTGTATCTCAACAAATAGGCCCAAAATCCCCACAAGGAATAAGTACGAATTAAACGCGAGGAAGTGAGGTTAGCTAATCGCAATGATCAGGCAAGCTTAGCACTGTCGCCTCCATTGAATTCAGCTTGAGATGACCTACATTGCAAGTCTTTCTGCCACATCCTTCAACAAGATTTTGCACACGCCTCGACCTACTGGCGTAAAGGGTAGACTTGCAAAGACTAAATTGAGTACAAAAAGTGAGCGCTTAAAGCTTCTTCTTTTCCTTCCTTTCTCCACCCACTGTCATTCCTCCTTTCCCTCAGCCTCCATCTGAACGGGGCGAAGGTGAAGGGTAAACTCGGTGTGGTCCTCTTCTTCACCCACCTGTAGAGAATAAGTTCTCCTAAATTGTGCTGACATCGATACGCCAAATTTCACCACTTCAATGGCATGGTCGTTTGCTCCGCCCCCTGACAGTGCCATCACGCTTACGACCACAATTCAGACAAATCAGAGGTAATCTAGCATACGGAAGGTGGGGATGGAGACGGCGAACAGGTGGGAGATTTTGGGGATCAATTAAAGTCTAGAACATGTCTCAGCACAACGCTAAATTGTGCGTTGGAAGATCTTTAACACCCAACCTAGAGCGTTCAAGGCTGATGACCGGTGTGCAAATCCAGATGTCGGTGAGCTCCAAGCATCTGAAAAAGAAATGCATGGTCAAGCAAAAGCCCAAGACCCCACCCCACTATTTCTTCAAAGAGAGCATTTTTCAAACTGAAACGATTATTTTGAAGCGAGTAAGCAGCAGCGCCGTCTTATTCACGTCTACTCTTCACTTTGAACTTCAAGGCTAAAAGGCTCACATACTTCCTGGCCCGGTCCAGACGCAGTTAATCAAAATGGCAGGCAATAGTGTCATCATATGTGTGTGCGTGTACAGAACGAAAAATTTTTTATGAGGCTTCTTACAGACGTGAATATCTGCTCGTACAGAAGACCAAGCATTTATGCAGCGCAAAGCCTTCAGAGACCGTTACACGTCAGCCAATGATGACTGTCCAACGGCTGACGGCCTCGACACCCGGCCTGAGGCCAGAAAACCGATCCCTAAAGCAGTACCTTGAAGAGTATTATTTCAACATAGATAACAAAGTGAAACAGGTCCTGACATCGTCAAATGGCATTCACTCATTTAAACCACCCTGGAAAAGGTATTCTCACTTTATCAAGCATGATTAGATGATAGAAAAGACTGGGCCTTATCCCGACTCGACTGATGCAATTATACACAGCGAAGTGAGACCGAATTAGCTTTATTCACATGCCTTCCTTTTCTGATTGACATGAGGCTGACTACGCGATAAATGCCCACTCTCGGCCAAAGGAGAAATATCAATCCCTTTTGAGTCCATTTCCACAGAATTATTACATTCACCAAAGTGGCAAACATTGCCAACAGCAGGGACATTCATCCCTTTTTTCAAACGAACTTGCTTTGATTTCGCCGGCAGTGATGGAGGTGGCGATTTTAGACGTCGTTTCCGATCAACGCTTTTCACTTCGCTTCCAACTTGAACGGCTGGCTGGTCAACTTGGGAGGTATCCATTCCATAGGGATCCGGTAGTTGATAAGCCTTCGATGCCTTCTTTGGTCGCAAGGATGAGGTAAAAAAGTGGACGGGCGGAACAAAAGTATCGGCGTCGAGGAAAGGGTACGAATCTGCATTGCGAATTTGTATGTACGGAGGATGATTTCGGTGGAGGGAATCCACTCGCCTGATGCTTTCAATGTAGCCATCTTTGTACCACGAGGATGCGTCGATGGCACTACGCCAACGTCGGGCAAAGGCGTTTCGGGCTACAAATAACTCGGATTTGGGATAGAGGAGCATCTATCTAAAGTACAAAAAACAGTGACAATCGTCAAGTCATTATCTTTCGGTCTAAAATGCGGCCCTCACAAAGACTATCAATGAAACGATTTCCTTGAGCCCTGTTAAGTAGTTTAAAAATACAAGTCTCAGAGATAAGTGAAAGGTAGTCACAGCGGTTCAGAAAGGCTAGGTAAATTGGGAGAAGAGTAACAGACAGAGAGCTTCCTCGAGAGATCAAAAATAGATGATTCAATTTATCACGATCTGGTTTAGCCAGTTGTCCGCACTACGATTGCGATTCCGAAGCCGGCTTACCACAAGGTATGATGAATCCAGTCGGTGATTTTCACATCCATGTTGTTCATTTCAGGACAGCGATCGACTGCACAACACAGCGGGGCGATCTTACACCAAGTTGGGTCACCACGACGATCGAATGAATATATTCAGGGAGTGATATAACACTTTATTCTGGCAAAGAAACTGAACGAGTCTTTCCAGGACATGAACTGAATCTGCCCACACCCTCCTCAAGGCTTTAATCTTGCTTTTGGAGACTGCACCACAATGACACAAGGATGACAGAGCCTTAGAGCGCTACATTAGTGGCAGCGGAAAGTGAACCCGATCTTAGGCAACTATCCCCATTTCTACTGCTGGATGATAAACCTTAGCGGGGCGGAGGAAGTGCATGTGCTGTGGGCGGGAGAAGTGGTGACAAACCCTAGCGGAAGGGTTGAGAATGACGTCTACCTTCAGCAACTATCCTCAGTCCTACGGTCTGCAGGAAGGCTATCAACAAATGAAGCTACACTTGCCGTGCATCATTTGGAACAGCTCGTTAAGGGGTTGCCAACGGTAACCGATATGAAGATGTCAATCAAGTGAACATGCGGTACCTCCTCCACATCTCTACTAGCCGGATGAATTGCAAAAAGATAGAAGCGAAACCTTATCATCGCGCAACCATGTCAGACCCCGTCCTTTGTTATTTGACTCCGCCTTTGGGCCAGTGATCCTACCACTAGCGATGGACGCAGGAGACGGTCAGCGCATCTGCTCGCCCTCTTAATACAGTTCCTAAACAGGACGAAACTCCAGATGCAGTAGAATTGCCACGAGAAATCGGCGACGTTGCGGTCAGATGCCTTCCTAATTGCAAGCAGATTCATGAACGGTGCGGTTGGTTCGCGGAAAATTTTTATTTCTACACCGACTACGTTGTGATGGCTGACACGGGAGGTTAACCAAGGGGAGCACCAGGTACGACGCTCAAAAGGTTTTGGTGACAAGGCCAGGCTTCCTGGCCACGCCAGTAGCCCCCAGTCCCTACCCACCCCCTTACAGTACGTCAATAATGCACACTCCGTCCAATTAGTATATTTTCTTTCGTCTTTAGGGAAATCTCAAGGCGCTACCACTATGCAAGGCTACGCTAGGATCTGTGTGCAATTCGCAGGGCAATAAACCAAGCCCCGCCTTGAATTTACTGAGAACGGAGACAAAAAAGGAAAAGCGTCATGTAGCTAAACACACACAGGAATGTACATTGATAAATGAATGCCTTAGACCTCCAACGCACTTCTGCAGTCCGACCCAATCTCACCTCACCATCAAGTCTGCACATACACACACAAGGGTAATGCCAATCAATGAGTTGGAATATACGCACACATCACACATGTCACATGCAGTGCGAGGGGCCACCCTCTTCTTCTTCTATACCAAAAATTGATGCACTGCCGGGCTATCACTATCATAGGTTATGCTACAAACTCACAGAAAGTACGACTATCAAAATGCAACTTTCCTGAGGGTAGTTAGCAACCAAGTCGCACAGAGACAAAGATAGATAATGCCACACAAAGAGAGGTAAAGTCATCTCTACAAAAAAGGTGCCTCAGACAGGCAACAACGGAAGAAGGAAAGTAATAATCATCTTTATTAATGCGGCTTTCAATCGCCACAGGCACAAGCAAATTCTCTGTACAACGAAGCAAATTAAATGCACAAAACTAGCATTGGTGTAAAAGAGCCAGCAGACGGAGAATAGAGAGCTGGTAGAGTCCATACATTTGTACAAAACTGACAAAAGGCGCGCAGGAGGAGAAGAAGGAGGCGAAAGTTAATGGGAGCTACTATACACGACAATGCTACTGCTGCTGAAGCCTAAATTGGCCAGACAAGGAGCCACCGCAGAGAAGGGGGCTCAGGGAAAGACTGAGGAGAGAGAAAATGAGCTGCATCAGCACATTGGCTGAGAACTGCCAAATGGGAAAAAAAGAAAGTCAACTTCAGAGAGAAAGTGCCGTGAATGAAAGGCTAAAGAGCGAAAAGAAGAGAGATAGAGACGGAGAGACATATCCTGAGAACATTTAGTTGAGAGTTCCACGGCATTGTGGGGCACCGCATAGGCAGGGTATCTTTTCGTCCTCGTAGGGGAACTTGTAGTCGTAGGTGATTTCCTCCATAACCTGTATATCACGCTTCGAGTATATCACTATTTTCTTGCGGCCCTCCACCGTTATCACCTTGGCGTAACAATTTGGCTGGAATGAAAAACCAACGGGATGTCGATAACTTCATCGTAAAGATGGCACATGCATACAACACTGCTTACTCATGAGAGTGTGAAAGTGGATTGATACCAGCATCAACATTACCTGACAGCTGTGATTGATGAAGCGAGCGTTATTTCCATACATCGTGGCGTCAATGACAAATTCATCGTCAATGCGAAAGAGATAGGAAGACCCAATTCCACGTTGTTCATACCGCTTCTCGCGCAGCTCAGCCACACCCTTGCGAATAACGTGACCCACGTACTCGATCACCATCTCTTCGGCGGCTATCGGCTCCAGCGCAATCAGACCCCAGTGGTGGATTGGAGATTTGGCAAAGATTAGTTGTTTTCGTCGAAACTATAGAACAAGTGGTTGAGATAGTGGACGCTAGGGAAAAGCGTTGAGCCGCAGCTGTTGCTACTACTCACCTCTAGGTGGTTGAACTTGAGCAGATCACCCGTTTCAATGTCCTGGAATTCAGCGAGCAGGCGTCGCTGAACAGAGCGAACTTCACGAGCCTGTGTCACTTTCTTGCGTTTGGCTTCACTCGCCTGTTCGGTGAGCTCGTCAGCAAGGCCGTGGGCAGCGTTAATGGCATTCAGTTCCACCGAGGCGGGAATGAGCGGGAGGGGATACCGTTGAGTGCCGTCCTCGGATACCATGCTTCGTCCTACGCACCAGGATCGACGAAAACGCTGACTCGGATCCAGTCGGTAGAAGCCCTGTGTTCGCGCACAACCTAAGAGTAGGGGCAATAACACATCATGAATGGCATGTTTCAAAATAGAGCGCTATCAAAAGGGCATTGGTGCCAAATTGACCAAAGGGAATATCATTTTTATCCAATGCCAAAAAAAAACTCTGACCTCCCTGTTCCATTTACCAATTGCTAATATTACTCTTAGAGAATATCTAACATGTAGCAAAGGGAGAAACTGTTTCCTACCAGTGGAGTTGACCGGTGGACAAGAAGCAGCAGGACCCAGATGAAAGTCGATCTCATCAGCCATAGATTTACTTCTTCGCTTAGCACGATTACTGCCACTGGACCAAAGGGCAGCCTGTCTCTGCTCCAAAGCATACACCTGCTCATATAACTTTCGTTTCTGCAAGGACAGCATAGGGTTCGGTTTAACTGCAAATGCTAGAGGGTCCCCATCGCACACTGGTGAGTCAGGATTCAACTCCTCGGCTGAAAGCTGATCTGACATGGAAGAGTATTGCTCGGAAAATTCTTGGTGGATGGGATCGAATTTCGACCGCTTGCTCTGACAATTACGAGGCGCGCCATATCGACGCTTCCGGGTTGCAGAGTCAACGAGACCAACACATGCGGTGGGACGACCTTGATGAAGTCGACCATTGGAGTCAATAAAGGCCCCCACATCGAGGGGATCGGGTACCAAAGACGCGGGATGATCAACCCAAGCTGTATTTTTTATCAAATCAAGCAGCTTGTGGGGATGGCGGATATGAGCAGATGAGAGAATGGAGGCGAGTAATTGGGCATTTGTTGAGGATCCGTACTCTCGAATGAGGTTGAATAGTTCATGCAGCAACTCCACGTCTTCTGAGTCAATACCAAAATCGAGGAATGATGTCAAAATCTAAAAGAAGCAACGGCCACATAAGTTGGACCCTGCGGAACACAATTACTTCAAAATGTTGACACACACTCGATTCCTTTCACACTGAAGCTAAACTAAAACCCGAGAAACCCCCAAAAATGAATTTATAAGTCCCTCAGTTTCGTGGGTATTGCTATTTGGTGAAAAGAGGTGCAAAAAGTCCCCATCATTGGAACAGGGTTTAACATGTTAAATCCACATTTTTGCTTTTTGATATATCAAAGGAATAAATGAACTTGACATTTGGCTTTGATTGATTCGAGTATTGTCAAAAGAATGCATACCATTTCCTCATCTTGGGGAGAGCGAGGACTGAAAGTCTTTAAGCATGGTTGAAATTCCGATCGTTGAGAATTGCGTTGAACGTCCGACTTTTCTACAGGAGTCAGCAAGTTTGCCAATTCCCTCGACCCAACGACAGCCCGTCGCACGGGTGGCCTTTTATACTCTTGACGCCGTGGTTGGACAGCATCGCATCTTGCTGGTATTCTGCTGACTGTGCGATCCTGCAACAGCCCAGAGCCAGGTAGCGAGGAGGAGGAGCGATGGACAATGAGAGGCTCTACTGTTCCAGGCGGTAGTGATGTGGCACAATGACCTGTGGATCTTTGAATTGGGGTGGTGATTGAAGTAACATTCTCCTGCATCGAGGCTGAGACAGAGACCCGTCGACGTGCAGCACGTCTCGACGTTCGATAAGTGATTGTACCACCAGGAGGAGGAATATGAAAGTAGTTGTGCTCACAGAGCAAAGATTCTGGCCACTGGTAGTTACCTTGGACTGTCTGAAATTTTGGACAAAAAACCAAACAGTAGTGCCTCCTCACATAGGAGTTTGTCAACATCGAATTCCTTTCTAACTCACCTCTACAACTTCACAGGAGTCGGAAGAATCACCATCCATGTCAGCAGAAAAGAGGGGTGACACCGGAGGTCTACTGTTTTCTGGCCAACCCAATTGTGTTTTTGAGGGTGAGGATCGTTTCGATACGAATACTTCATCATTACCCTCTCTTAGGACCTCCTACGTGCAAGTCAGGGAGGGAATGGCCAGTTAAAAGCATAAGGATATCCCAGAATTGCAGCACAGATGAATTATGACTTTAGTAAATAGATTTGACCTACCCGTCTTGTGTCTGAAAATAAGGAACCCTTGGAGTTCGATCGCCACAACGGCATATCACTACGTGCATCCTGATTGGGAGTAGTGGTAGCAGGAGTTTTTTGTTTGTTGTTTGCAATGCCTTTCACACTTCTGGCCCGATGAAACGACAAGTTCTGTTTTCGTCGAGATGTGGGAGTCAGAGTGGCTTGATAGCCTTTATATGATTCGCCATCGCCATCGTCGTTCTCCTCCTCCTCCGCAAATTCATTGAAGGGCGAGGAAGAGTCTTCCGAGGAAATATTGAATTGAGGTCGATTTCGATTCTGAATGTGTTACAGTAAAAATAAGTACCAACCCAACTGCCAAACGTGCACTACGTCACTTCAGGAAGACATCTTACAGTAGTACCGTAAACAAATGCTAATCGATTTGCTAACGAAAAAAAACCACGGAGGCCCTTTTAAGCTCCCTCCAATGACAATAAAACTATTCCCCTACCATCAGGGTCTTCGTTCTTTAAACCCTTCTGCATATCTATGGGGAAGATATAAAGTACGGGGAGGGCTACGCAAGTAACGTCACCCGTTTTTGCGGAGTGGCACGTTCCATCTGAGGAGTCCAATCGGAGTCGCTTGAGGATTCCTTAGCCATCCCATAACGCGGTGATCGATCACGCTTTGAAACGACAGAACCATCTGTCGTATTAGAGATCTTTGCGTGACGAACCAACTGAGTGCCCTCCTCCTCGTTATCACCACCTGCTTCATCCTTTTCACTCTCATCTGCAGTCGATTCGTTCTTCAAGCTCTGCCGTGATCGGGCCTGCAA
This sequence comes from Echinococcus granulosus, assembly GCF_000524195.1. Lineage (NCBI taxonomy): Eukaryota > Metazoa > Platyhelminthes > Cestoda > Cyclophyllidea > Taeniidae > Echinococcus > Echinococcus granulosus. The sequence goes on from NW_020170490.1 coordinate 140,065, forward strand.
AATGCAAAAAGAAAGCGAGATGATTGATTGAAAAGCCAAAGTAACTTTTCGGTAAGCCAAGGATCCGCAAAACAGAAAGATAATCTAAAACCCAAAACTCTGGGTAGGCACACTTAAAGGGAGTTCAAAAGGAGGGGACGCAATCAAAAAAGAATGGAATGCACGCATAAATTAGTGTAGGAAAAGTACACAAGAACCGCTGTATAGACAATAACAGTCTATGGAAATGTAGGGCGCGAACAGCATTCAAGCCATTTTGGAGATGAGATCAGTGGATCTGGTTACGCCCAATGACGAATTCTATAGTGATAGCATACTTACCAAGGCACCGTTTGACCGACCTGGGCGGTTGAATGGACGACGACGCCTTGCCGTTTGCTACTTGCTGATCGGCCTTATTGCGTGTACTTCGCTGATTATTTGCCCTTTGATGGCGGTTCAACCTTATCTGTTGAAGTCGCACTTCCAAAGGGTCATCATCCTATAGATAGGGATGAATGTGTTACACGAAGCACACCATATTAAACGAATAAAATCTCTGCCAGAAATTAGTGAAGGCTTACATCAGAACTGAGGGAACTCAATCCGAAGGAGGAATCTTCGGTACACTTTGCATTCGATTGAGGCGAATCGTGTGCTTCTGTCAATTCAGGCGTCGGTGAGGGCGCAGGAGAAGACTCCTGATGACGACTCTCATTAGAAGTCAATGGAGATGACGACCTCGACTTCGAAGTGCATTTCTCAGTGGAACTTTCATCCGCAGGTTCGACTCCTCGGTTCCCTTCAGACGGGCATCGTGAGCGAACAGCATCACTGACGCTAGAATCCGAGGAGCTAAATACAACATTTCAGTACTGGAGGTCGTGCAAGCGTACATCAGGGGGCAAAATGAACCATTGGTATCCCTATTATCTAGCTTCATTTTCATGTTGCGAGATAAAAAACATATCAACGCCAGCCACTTTGGTTTACAATAAGGTACTTGTAGGAAAATCAAATAAACAGAACATTATGTACAGGCGTAATCTTGATGAAAGGGCAATACAGGGCTCGCTAGAAGAACACTAGAAAGACGTATGATAATAAACGAACCTATCATTAAAAACATCGTCGACTCGAAGAGTGGGTTTGCCGGAGACACGCTTAATATTTGGCGAGCGCAGCGTAACTGGTTTCTGCTTTTTCTGCTTCCTCGAAGGTGATGGTGAAGCCGATGGCAAGGAAGAAGAGGAAGACCGGCTGATACTGTCTTTTAACGTCACTTTTCGCCGGTTGGGACTGATGCGTTGGTCGGTGCTGGACGGAGAGCTATCATAACGCCTGGCAGAGGTGAAAGTACGCTTTGAGGCGGCAGGTAAGTGAGGGGCTAAAATTGCAAAAGATACAAAGTTATTAGGGCATTAACGACAGCAAAGCACTGGATTAATTCAAATAGACACACTTTTGAATGAATGCCGTGATACATCTTCGGTATCGAAAGTAAACCGTTGCTTATCAACCACGGATTTATGCATCGCAAACTTGGATGGAGAGGCAACTGTGGGTTCTGTTGAATCCGATGTGGTCGGAGAAGCGTCTCGAGATGTTGAAGAAGAAGACGATGATGAGGACGCCTTCAGACGTCTGCTTCGCCACTCCCTCCTCATTTCAGCATGATGTCGTTCTCTAGTGCGATGGGAAAAGGATTTTGAAGCACTCCTATTACGATAACGGTGGGGTGAAGAGGTTTTCTTTGGTGGAGTTGGGGGCTTCGGTTTTCGCTTGATTTTGGGCAGGGCAGTGCGGAGGCCGCTAAAAATGCCCAAACCACCAGGAGTTGAGGTAGAGAGAGACGCATCTGATCGCTGATTAAAACTGCTGGCGTCAACTGTTTCCGCGTGTGCAGAGGGTAATTGATAGGAAGTTGATGCCGTGTGCGACTTTAATAGACGTTTACTTGAGGAAGTTTCCTTGTGGAACTCGCACTAAAACGTGATTTCGCATAATTATATAAGGCCTTCTGAAAATGGTATCCAACGAAGTAGATCAATTAGGGCATTCAATTTAATAATGGGAATCAAAGAGAGAAGGTGATATTTTACCCTATTTGAAATCGGAGCTTACGGGATCACTGACATCGACGATATAAGCAATGATGCGAAATGATACAAGTTTTAAAAATATCAGGAGCAATGCTTGAAGTAAAACATCACAAGCTATAAAGTTTGTATTTTAAGGTACTATTGTTTGATAAAAAAAAATATGGGGAGTACATTTAGTAAAATATGACGAAATCCTTATTGATGTTAGTTCAATAGTTCGCCATGAATCCATTCGATGCGATTTCACTGTGGATCGAGAGACTAAATCACTAAGACACTGAAAAAATAATGGTTCTTTTTCGTAAAAAAGTTTGAGCTCAAATCGAAATCAAGAGCCAGACTCGTGTAACTTGGTTCTAATGGTCAATGAAGCAAAGGAACTGACACAAAATAAGCATTTTAAGCGTGAACGATTTAAGCAAATCTAATTCAATGCAAGTCCTGAAATTCAAAAGCAAACTTTAATAACCCCGTGGAAAGCAAACGTTCCCCCCACCTACCGTTTTTTGGGATTCCCACCAACTATCGAAAGTACGAAATGCGTATCCTTCGATCAGACGTCGTTCGAGGTCTTTCCTTATAATATCGCGCAGTTCACGCACAAATTGGAGGGAAGTTTCTGCTGCCAGTCTGGTAACATGGAAATAATCTATCGCGGGTTTTGGTGAATCCTGAAGCAAAGGCTGCTTCAACGTCTGACGAACATTCTTACATTCAGGTTTCATGTCCTCATCAAAGGGAGTAGGCAACAAAGTTCTACGAGCCACAGCAGCCTTTGTGGGAACTTTAGGTTCAGTTTTTAAGGCATGTGAATGGGATGTCAAGGAGGGCGGCGTCGGCATAAGTGGACTCTGAAGAAGCGGTGCCGGTTTCAGCTTCTCAGAAAAGGTGTCAGACAATAGGGGCGTTTTTTGTGGCTTTATATCGACATCTTTCTTAGATTCCTTCAAGGAGAGGAGTGAGCTAGAGGCATTGGAATGCAACAGTTTCTGTATTCGGACATCCAAAGGATCCTCTTTAGGAACTGGAATTCCGTTGATTGAATGCGGCAGCATTGAACGTTCACTGATCGAGGAATGGTAAACAGATTGCAGGAAGGAAGAATCGGAGCGTTTGAGTGTGCAATCGTGTGAATCGGTACTTACTACACCTCGTGAATTCGTCTGAAAAGGGGAATTGTTCCGATAAAAGCCACGATTTCCATGATTTGTTAAACAAGGCATTAAGGAATCATGGTCTGATGGCGAACGATGATGGGGATTCGGCTTGAAAACTGCTTCCGACTCAGTAGTAGGCATAACAGATTTACTCAGCAAGTTGTGTGACTTGTCTGACTGAAATTTCGAAATTAGATCCCGAGACATTTCATCCTGCAGGTAACTTAACAGTGCATACCTCTTTTTCCCTATTATTGCAAAAATAAACAAAGCGGAAATGAATTACCAAATGTGTCAAGTTCTACTTTCATAATATTTCCCATTTTTGAAGTATTGTTCAGTTTTTCAGCACAAAGCTTGGCACTTTTGGTTGATTGGAAAACCACCTTGCCAACTCCCATATGCTTTTGGGATTGAGGATGAAAGTAAACCTTTGCCTCTTCGATTGTCCCAAACTCTTTGCACATTTGTTCCAAGTTTTTGATGTTTATATTATCGTTCAGGTTGGAAAATGTAACTTCTTTTTCTGGACACGGCCCTATAAAGTAAGCATCGAACTATTTTGCTAATTAGACTAATATGTCAACAAAGCGGTTACCTTAAAGTTGGGAACGGGAAGATCCGAATTTTGTTTCCTGCAAAACATTCGCAGCTGCGGCGATATGCGGGGGTCAATAACAGGCGTGGGGCTAGGACAAGAAGCCTGGAAGTGTAAAATGTGAGGCTACGCGCTTACTCCGACAACCACACCGTCAATTCTGTACAATTTCGACTTGCAAGAGGGGTCCAGGACGGGATCGCGCAACAACTTCGCGGCACGAAATTGCGGGTAGTTGTTGTCGCCCATCACACAGCTGCAAAGATAGTTAAGCAAAATCGTTCCCCAATAGGCCGCTGTTTTTGGAATATAGAGAGGAGTTGCCCGAAAATAAAGTCAACAGCTCGAAACTGAACCTGGACAACATATCCTACTGTATCAAAATATGCATAAACATGCAGGAGTAATAAAACAATGCACATGGTGATTACAATAAAGATAGCACGATTACCTAGTAAATTATTCCTCCATAACAATGTTAAAGAAGGCTAAATAGGCTAAAACAGTCGTTTAAACTAATTCCGAAGAACCCACACTTATTAAAAGCAGGAATACAAACAAACAAAATGCTTCACACTAATGTGAAATTAAAGACTACTGCGAAATGTCTGGGCATGTTTGTCACTAAAGGATATGTGCTTGTGGCCTTAGTGACTATTTATTGCGCCTAACCTATGAACAGTCAGTCCAAAACTAAACTATAATCTGTGGTTAAATGATTTGTGCCGTAATGCATATCACACCTTGGCTTAAAATAAAGGCAAGTTTGTAGCCCTAAGTTATTATTTTGTTTTGAAATACTTTGAAGTAGAAGCCATTGGGCGATTTCCTTCACAAATAACGCCTTAAAATGTTTTAGAGTATTTTGCGAAAGGACAAAATGCGTGAGATAATATGTTAATTTGACATTCTATTTGTCTAATTTACTTTAATGTTGAAGCAGTTTACATATTCGGTTGGGCTATGTGCATTATCTTAATTTGACAAAGTCACGAATTTTTTTGAAGATAAGTCTAATTTTTCCTAAGACTACAGGAACCTTTTGCAATAGTTATGCTATTTTTATGGAACCAATTTTTCTAGTCTTTCTAAGGTGTGAAAGTCAAAACACTAAAAACGACTGAGGAATATCATAAGAATGATTCTGACTCCGGGATTACACGATTGCTTGTAAAACGCTTTTCCCCTGCCAGTTTCCTTTAATTGTCGTACGGAGCCTAGTGGTGAATGCCACTTTCTGATTGGGTTTTATTATCCACTTACTAGCCTGGCACGGGGTTGCTGTTTGTTCTCCTGATTTGTCACCTAGTTGCCGAAGGAGTATGTGAACTTGGCGTATTTTGTCTTTAAATTCATTTATTTGTATGCGTTCTGCTGCCTTTTATCATCGTTTTTTTGCTTTCTCTTATTTGACGTATCTATTATCTATTGTTGATACGTGCTTGTGTATTCTTAGGCAGTACAATGTGACTTTCAGTTATCTTGGATTTATTTGTAGAGGCACATATTTTTTTGCTGAATTCTTTGTTTGCATCGGGTCTTTACTTAATACCTAACTGCCAAGTATTTGCCACAACTTCCTGTTCCCCATCAACTGGTGTAATTTTTTAGTGGTTTGATGTTCCGTCGATTTTTTTCATGCAAGTTAAAAATTCCAATCTGTCACAAGAAGCATTCATTTTTAAGTGTATTGTTTTAGGTTCTATATCTTTCCCTAGTGCTTTCTGCTGCACTCATTTTATAGTCTTATTATTCAACTCCCTGATTGATATTAATTGAACCAGATTTTTTCTCTCCTCAGACATGGCACGCAAAGGTACAGCAAAGCTCTCGGAACTGCATAGTATTGAGGGAAACATTCAAAAGGTTTGGGAAGATGAGCATCAATTTGAAGTTGATTCTGCCTCCCCCGATGGGCAAAAGGAGAAATATTTTGTTACCTTTCCTTATCCATACATGAATGGGCGCCTGCATATCGGGCATGCTTTTTCCCTTATGAAAGGCGAGTACGCGGCTGGTTTCCAGGCACTGAAGGGAAAAGCAGTTCTTTGGCCTATTGGCTTCCATTGCACTGGCACACCCATTAAAGCCTCTGCTGACAAGTTGGCTCGGGAAATTGAGCTCTTTGGCTGTCCTCCTGATTTTCCCACCGCAAATGGAGAGGCTACAAACTTTAGTGAGTCTAAGCCTGAGGCAATCGACAAATCAAAGAGTAAAAAGAGCAAAGCCGTCGCCAAAACTGGGGGTATGAAGTACCAATGGCAGATCATGAAATCATTGGGAATTCCCGAAGAAGATATCCCCAAGTTTACCGGCCCTAACTACTGGGTCGAATATTTCCCTTTTTGGTGTTTGCACGATCTTCAGCGTTTGGGTCTTAAAGTAAGTGGCAATTGCTCATTCCACGAGGGTCATTGCTTGCATTTAGACAGATTGGCGGCGCTCATTCATCACTACTGATGCCAATCCCTATTATGACTCAATGGTCCGTTGGCAGTTTCTGCATCTAAGGAAGCACAATAAAGTTGCCTATGGGAAACGCTACACAATATTTTCACCAAAAGATAATCAGCCCTGTATGGATCACGAACGAACCGCTGGTGAAGTATGTTTGTCATCAGAAACTATCCTTTTTTGCTTATAACGAAGTATTAATGCCTACTCATCTATCTAATTTCTAGGGTGTTTGTCCCATGGAGTATACCCTTATTAAACTAGAAATAATCTCAAAGTTGCCGGAAAAAATTAGGCAAGTACTCTACGTCGATATTACTCAACGTGTTGTTTAAAATATTGTTTACCGTCCTTCTTTTAAATTAACTTTTGTAGGGAAGTTTTGAAGGGAAAGGAAAAGGTTTATCTCATGGCTGCAACCCTGCGCCCAGAGACGATGTACGGACAAACCAACTGTTGGCTTCATCCCACCATTGAATATGCGGTTGTCCGCTCAAAACGATTCTCCTCTCTCTTCATACTTACTCATCGGGCTGCACTTAATATGGCCTATCAGGTAGAGCTATATTGCATATGTGCATTAACTCTTTTGATTCCTACCGTTTTTAAGGACTCGTCATTGGTAAGTTTTTTTTTAACTATACAGGCGTGGTCTTGAGAGCGATTGTGGTAGTGAAAACATTGTGCAAACCAATTCTATTCAATTATGCAATTTACTTGAGTCTTGTTGGAAAGTGGGGGGTAAAATGTACTATTGTACGTTTTGTCAGGACCTGCTGGACCCCGAGCAACCGGGTAATGTCGACGTATTAACCACACTGACAGGCGAGGAGCTCTTTGGCCTGCGTTTGAAGGCGCCGCTAAGTGTTTACAAAGACGGAATCTACACGCTACCTATGCTCTCCATCTCCTCCACTAAAGGGACTGGTGTGGTAACCAGTGTACCCAGTGATTCTCCCGATGACTTTGCCACGCTGCGCGATCTTAAAAACAAGAAGGTCTGTGCTTATTTCACTTCGCTAATTTTTCTCCTGAGCTTGAATAAAGGTGCTTACTTACCATTATTGAGACATTTTAAACTGTTATAGTTAATCTACTTTTGGTGTTCGTCGACCAAGTGCTAAAAGTTCGTCTCCTGAAGTTTCGATTTTTTTATTTTGCTGGGTTACGTCACTTTGATTTGTCGTGGTTTCTTCATCTGGTATTAGGTCACTAGTCTTTAGTCCCTATTTACCAGGACCTGACTCCCTCTGGTGCATTAGCCTACCAAAGTTCGATTAAAGTTGCCATTTGAGCCCGATTGTCAAACTTTTAGGCTTTCCGGGAGAAGTACGACATAACCGACGAAATGGTGCTTCCATTTGAACTGGTGGAGATAATAGAGACTCCGGGATTGGGTAGACTAGCCGCACCCAAGATAGTAGAGGAAATGAAGATCGCGAGTCAAAACGATCATGACAAACTCCGGGAGGCCAAGGAGAAGGTCTACAAGCTTGGATTTTACGATGGTGTCCTGCTCATGGGCACACACGCCGGTCAGAAAGTGCAGAATGCTAGGAAGTTGATCCAACAAGAACTTATTGAAGAGGTAAGGAAACTCCATTGTTATTTTTTTTCTCCATTCATCCAAATCGGATTGACTTGGCCACCTAGTCTGTTATGGCTCACATATACAGTCAGTGAGCTAAATTGAATAGTCTGTCGATTTCTCTGACAGTCAATTGGAAATGCTAAGTCCACTTTTTAAATTTTTTTTATCATCAGAAACATTTCCGTTTGCGTTAGTACTTACTTGGAATAGCATATCTTCAATTCGTAAATGAGTAAATCTGGGGTTAAATAGAAGTAAAGTTCCCTTTTCCGACTCCTTGGATAGAATTCAGCCCTTATTTACTACGAACCAGAGAAGCCAGTTGTGACGCGCTCTGGCGATGACGCTGTGGTCTCGCTCTGTAACCAGTGGTATCTCGACTACGGCAACAAGGACTGGAAGGCGAAGACGCGCAAAGCCCTCACTGCGGTCAATATGACTGATGAAGTAGGATTTTGTTATCCACTTTCCCCCGAATATCAGCAGGTGCCCATATACCACTTTAAAGGTGGGTTCGAATTTGCATTTAGGCCCGCAATAGCATCGATGCCACCCTCAACTGGCTGCAAGAACACGCTTGTTCACGCACATACGGTTTGGGCACGCGTTTGCCGTGGGACGAGAAATGGATCATTGAATCTCTTTCGGATTCGACCATCTATATGGCCTACCAAACTATCGCTCATCTTCTTCACGGCGGAAACCTTGATGGATCCTCCCGTGGTCCACTCAACATATAGTATTTTCAGTGCCTTAATTTCTTCTCCCCTTGCCCCTTCTCCTTTCTATACTTCGTCCTTTGCACCAGCCCAGAACACATGACTCCGGGGGTGTGGGACTACGTCTTTTTGGGCAAAGGCGATCCCACGAAACTCGCGAATGAGCGCTATACAACCGTCACCGTGGCTTCGCTGCAACATCTGCGCAAGGAATTTCTTTACTGGTATCCCGTAGATCTGCACGTCAGTGGCAAGGATCTACTGCCTAACCACCTTACCTACTACCTCTACAACCACGTTGCAATGTGGCCCGAGGATCCCCAACTCTGGCCCAGGAGTATTTTTGCCAACGGTTTACTACTACTCAACTCTGAAAAGGTATGTCTTTTCGTTGGGGGCTTTCAAATGTTAAGCCCTTGGTAAAATTACCTCTTTCCAGGTCTTCGCTTTGGAATTCTTGATTTTTAGGGACATTTTTGTCTATTAATTATTTCACTGGTGGAAAAGATAGGACGGTGATTATTGCTACCTTCCCTTTTAGATGTCCAAATCGACTGGGAATTTCTTGACGCTTTCCGATGCGATAGACAAGTATTCCGCCGATGGTGAGCTTGTGTAGTATGGGAACGGAAGTACTGCTCTTTTTTATACATAGCCTTTGATATATGAGGCGACACTTAAATTTCCCACTTATAGTCATTGGAAATTGTTGGCGAAGTAACGGTTGATGCCTTTGGGTTAAATGATCTCTTTTAAAATTAACATGTCCTGGCTAGGTAGAGAATGTCTTTTGAGTAGTTCTCGTAGACTATCAGTACAATACTTTTTTTCAAACTATTTTACTCAATGGACTGTCTAAATTATAAGCAAGTAGGATTTAGACGTAGTTCCTCAAGTAAAAGGCTAGCTATTTTAATGGATAGGATAGTTTAATTAATAATGACGAAGTCTATTATATCACATTCATCCTTGCTTTGGGTTATGCTGAAACTTATTAATTAAAACAAGAACCTTCGGGACACTCTCCTGAAAATTGTCTAAGTAACATTTGTAACTGATTCGAGTGGTTGAAGTGATCGCGATCATAACAATCTGTACCTTGTACTCAGGGCTACGCCTAGCACTGGCCGACGCTGGCGACACCCTCGAGGACGCCAATATGGAGGAGTCGATGGCTGAAGCCGGTCTTCTTAGACTCTACTCACTCTACGAGTGGATAAACACAGCCATTCAGGCTTTGAAGAACCCTACTGCCGCCGACTTCAGAACTGGCCCTCTGAATCTTCATGCTGATAAAGTATTTGAAAAGTAGGCTCATTTTCACTCATATATTACGTTTTTTTCTGCTTTCTCAGACTTGTAAGCATGGAATCTGTACCCAAGTTGTGGATCCTAACTGATGTTAGGTCCAGTTAGTATGGAAAAGTAGGTCTTTTGAAAACTGGGTTTATTCCTTTTTTCATTATGGCCGCTATTCGGAACTGAGAAGACTCAGTTTGGAATTCCATTTGCTCTTTTCCCTTCAGTGATCTGCGTCGGACCGTTATAAGTGCTGACAAGCATTACTCGGCTCAGAACTACAAAGAGGCTCTACGAGTTGTTTTCTACGAATTTATTGTAAGATATCCTTTCCTTTTTGCTAACTGTGACAGTGTAACCCTATTTTTTCACTTTATTCTTTAAACATTGTCTGACCGAAGGGCTTGGTGCTGTTTTTGGCATGACTCACTGCAATGACCTGTTGTAGGTCATGAAGACTTGTAGAATGCTTTCGATTGTTTATGTGGATTATAAAAGAGACACTCCTCTCCTTCCCTCCCCAGTCTGTCGCTGTAATACTCCCTGTCATGCTCTCGACTACTGCTCTCTTATTTTCAACCCTTATATCATAAAATGCCGGTCGAAAATGGTGGATAGTGTGATTCAGACGCGTCTGCTCCACGAATTTTGACTTGGGCCCCACCAGAAGTTACCGCTTAGGATTGGTCTAAACCACCCAGTTTTGGTGACAGATCACTTAGCTAGACGCAATATACTAAGGAATGATTGTCTGCATGAGTTAGACGCTTTTATGCTTTGGACGTGTTCACGATCTTCCTAGGGAGCGTTTAAAGCACACTCCCCTAGTTGTGATGATGTTCCGGTATCCGCCCTCCTCATAGAATAATGAAGTGTGGTACACGGTCGAGGCAATGGTACCCTAGGGGGTGCAAAGTCAGTGTAAAGAGACACATTTGCTCTCCTCGTTACAGGCCTGCAAGGACCGCTATCGCGAAGTGTGTCAGAAGCGTGGAATGCACGCGAGTCTAATCAGGCGGTACATTGACCTACAGACAATCCTCCTCTCACCCATCTGCTCGCATGTATGCGAGCACATCTGGCGCAATCTCCTTGGTCACGAACAAAGCATTTTCAAGTCCACCTGGCCTAAACAAGTCGAGGTGGTCGATCCCAAGATTCTTGCTGAAGGTAGGTGTGTACTTCGAAGCTGGGTCTACCAACCTTCTTGCTTCACCGAGTGGTTGGTTTATCATTTTCATACACACCAGCTGTCTCCGTCCATTGCACATTTTCTTGTTGATTCAGACACGATATCGAAACAAATTTAGACTAGGAGAGCCTACCCTAGTAGGCATTGCACTCTAGGATCCTTTGAGCGTTTGCTGCCGCTCAGACGTTTATTGTTCCACTTAAATTCGGGCCGGACAGACACTGAACACCCACTTTATATTCATATCAAGGCCATCCTACATCGATTCCATTGTTTCAAGCTCAACCAATCTCTTTGCGACACGCGATCCGATGTGACTAGTTACTACAACCTGACGGCTAACACATCAAACATGTGACACCGTTTTTTTGAATTATGTTTGTTGTTATTCAGAACCACGATTTCGCTTAAGCCTGAGGTAAGAGACGTTAACTTTGTCAATCAAGGTCGCTACTTGGATGACGTGGCGCGCTCCTTCCGTCTTCAACTGAAGCAAGCTCTCACTGTGCGAGGACCCAGGGGCAAAGGAAGTGGTGGTGTGAAGACGCAGTATCAGGCGCCGCAAAAACAACCGCCTAAGCAACCCACTAATGCCATTGTCTGGGTCGCCAGAGCCTACCCAACTTGGCAGGTTAGATGTCACACCTGAATGGCCCCTACTTTGGTTTATTCTAATGTGTCGTGTGCTCAATACTAAATTTGGGTGTTCTGATTTTCTTCTAGGCTGTAACATTTCTTCGCGATTCCATGGTTTTTCAGGTCGTGTTATGCCCTTGCTGAAACCATACGTCTACCTCCTCTGTTACCAGCATGGAGCCGCTTTTCAGCCTCTCGTGGATGTTACTGTAGTTTAAAGTTAGCCTTTTCTTTGGCTTTAAGGCAACGATCTTGAATGTGCTACACTCCCTGTTGACGAAGGCGGATGGATTGCCGGACAACGCGACAGTCTTGCAGGCTCTACAGCCCCACATGAAGTCGTTAGGCAAGCAGGCAAAGCGAGCGATGCCCTTCGTTCAGTTGGTTCGTGAACGCTTCCTTTCCAACGGCGAGCAGACATTAAATGTGAGGTTGGAATTAGATGAACAGGCCGTTCTGGAAGCGAACCGTGATTACCTCGTTGCCAATCTCGGCCTTGATGCCGATGGATTAGAGGTAACTAGCGCTACAAATGACTACTTCGGAGGTCTCGATGTGTCTAAGTGTTATCCCGTGGATATGCACGCGTCGTGATCACCCAATTTTTGGCCCCCCTCCCTAGATTCGGGATGCAGCCATGTCGGACGATGTGAAGGTGAAAGAATCCGTCTGTCCAATGGAACCAATGATAGTGTTTCAAACGCCGACACCAGGGGTTGGCGTCTCTCTAGTCAATCCTGCTGTGGGATCGGGCCTCTTTTCTGTAGAAACTCTTCAAATCCACGATGGCGACACGGTGGACCAGGTCACCAAGCGTCTACTCAAAGTCTGCCGCTCCACCACGACCACTGGTCAGGGTAAGACGTCTACTTCTGATCCTAAATTTCAAGGCAACCAGCACCATTAGTCCCCTCTTTGGTGCATCCCGTGAGATGAACCCGCAATTTCCATCGTCGTACAATGACGATACCACCTCAATCTAGCATCGCTAAATTCCGTTCCCAATCTCGGCATACATCCTTTCTTGTTCTAGCCGTGGAGGAGTTGCTCCTCTACCGATACTTGAACCCACTGAAAGACTCTCGAGCAATGCCTCCGGTGCCGACGGAAAGATTGTCCAAGCTTCACCCCACCGACAAATTCCTTGTCGATGCGTCTGTCGGTAGTATCACCGTTTCCATGGAAGGCGACAAAGTCGCCGAAGTTGGCGATAAGCTTGTCTACACCAATGCAGTGCACCCGCTGAATTGAACAAACCCCCTTTCGAATCCTGTCTTATATCGGGAATATCTTCTGGATAAAAGGACTTTGGTACATCATGATGGTTGTGGATGACACACACTCGCTTCCAGCCCATGCAGCAAGAATCAAAACTTCGAGGTGTTTACAAAACCTTGCATTTCAACCGTTGACAAGCAGTTGAAGAAGCGAGAGATAGGTGGTAATTAAGTGAGCCTTCTTTACAAAATAAGTACCCGGGAGATATTTTATTGTAGAAAACGCATGTAGATAATGAGGAGGGACAGAACTCCGGCAAGCAAGGGGATGACGTAGAAGTCCCAGTCCATCTTTGAGGGGATAACCGGCTCGCGACCACCCTCCGTTACGGTTACAAACAGACCGAAGAAGCTTCGAAACTATTGAAAACAAAATAAATAAAACGTTTGTTAGCGCACGAAGAAGCAAGCTTACTAGAGACTTCAGAACCATGATGTCTTTTAAAGTATTGATTTTCTTCCAACGAACATGGATTGGACGTCCAAAGGAGCAAGGGGTTTTCCAAAACCTAGCAGCACATGGAATGGCTACCATTGGCAAGCACGTACCAGGGAGAATTTCCGTAGAAATTCGAATGCAAACGAGAAGGAGAGCTTGGCAAGCGCTAACGCCGCGGGTATTTGCGCATCCGACGAGGTCGCTGCCGCCATATCGTAGAAACGCTTGGCAAGATGAATGTCCTAAGGCATAGAGAGTAGTCCGCATTAGTAGGCTACATCGCTGGTGGTGCGGAACTTGAAGCAGAGCACTCTGCTTACGCGTTTGAAGCCGAGGCCGTGCTCGTGCATGTAGCCAAGGTTGAACATGGCTTGTGCATTGCGCAACACATCCGAGGCGAATCGATACTCCTGAATGGCCTGCTCGTAATTCACCTCTGTGCCCAGACCGTAGAAGTGATAGTCACCCAGTCTTACGCGTGATGTGGAAGAGCCTTGTCAAAGCAAAAAAAGGGAGCACAAAAATAGAAGGAAAAAGTGCCAACCGGTTACCCGTGCTAGACATTGCGGAGTATTACCCTGTGCGGAGGAGCGTTTCCAATACACGAAAGCACGCTTGTAGCGCTCATTGTCGGGAACGAAGTCAATTTTGTCTGAAAGAGAGTTGAAGCTTAAATAATAAAGTTCCTTCATTGAGCATAGCTTTCAAGGCAAGGTGGACTTAGGAGGTCAAAGGACCTCCCCTTCAAAAAACTCACCCTCCTCGAGAATTAACGCGGCATTGCTCTGGGCGACCTCGTAGCCAAGTTCAGCGAGAGCGACATATTGAAGAAAGGCGACCTCGTGATTGCCAGACCAGTACTCCAGGTAGGCTGACGTGAGTAGTTGAGACCAGCGACCACGCTCAGCCACGTTTTTGAATAGCTGTAATGCCAAAATTTTATGCAAATGATAATGAGACGTGAAACCCCCTGAGTTAAGTATAGACGTACCTCGGTAGCGGTGCCGCATGAACGGAACACACCCATTCCGGTGGCGTGCATTTGTCCCAAATTGTAGAAGGCTAGCGTGTTTCCTTGCTGCGAGGCCAAAGTAAAGTACTTAAGGGCCATTTTATAGTCAGCTTTCCAGCCCAACGTGCCTAGAAACAGTCGCATTTCTGAAGGGAATGGGGCTCAGCTTACCCATAAACAGAAGACCTAATTGAAGTTGCGCCTCCGGCCATCCTTGATCAGCGGCTTTAACAAACAAATCCATTGCTTTTACTGGATCTGGTGTCAAGCCCGCTCGACCGTGAAGGTAGGCCAGCCCTAGGCCTGTAAGTGCCATAGGATTTCCGGCGGTTACGGCACGCTGCAGATAATTGAGAGCTAGAGCCTCATCCTTCGGCACTTCTGGACTACCCACGAGGTACATCTTAAAACGCATAATTTTGTAGCCATTTTTCGAAAGGGAATTGCACTAGCTACCGGTAGACTGGGCACTAACCTCGCCGAGATAGGCCATTGCAAGAGAGCTACCGGATTCAGCGGCACGCTTGAAGTAGTAGAGGGCCAGTTTATGATTAAGATCGATGCCATGCTGGCCATTGTAGTAGAGTTGTCCCAAAGTGACCTGAGCAGTGACGTTATTGGAGTCGGCAACAAATTTATAGTAGGAGAGAATGTCATCAGAGATGAAGTAGTTGGAGAGCGCGGTACCCCCAACAGCTTGCTCACGTTCCTCCAGCAGGTTGATGCGCACCACTGTAGGTCCCAGCAATATCGGGCCCGCTCCCGCTTTCACGCGGTTCTCCACCTGCTCCGCCACTCTGCCTGCCACGCGTCGGTAGTAGGCCAGGGCTGTTTCACAGTTCGATTCCACACCGATCCCAGCCAGGTATCGGTAACCCTTCGCAATGGAACGAAGTTCACCTTAATTTCGTGTTTAACAACGCAAGATCTCCCTGATGTCATGGGTCTGCCTAAGCCCACGGCACCCGACCACCATATTGGTACGCCTTGTAATGTCTTAAAGAGAGACTGGGACACTAAATTTGCGGCAGCATTTCGCAAACAAATTAACAAAGATCAAGAATTAAACAATGAGTACCAAACCTATAAGGTCCCAAAGACAATGATGCTATGGGCAACCTAATCTGTTAAGATTCAAAACAAAATGACTATGGGTACCAAGCCAATTGCTGAAAATTAATCCAATTTCGTATTTTGCAAGAAGACATCTAACAAATTAGGCGACACCACGCTTGAATGATTCAAAAACTTTTCGCTGACCCATTGATAACAGATGAGAATTTTTAATTTATACGCATCACCACGTAGACCACTTCAGAATCCCTGAATTCAGCCTCCCTCAAGACCCTGTTCACAAACAAAGTGGTTTTCCAATTAGTGATAACTGTGGCTCTACCAAAGCAAGAAGATCTAATGGAATAGTTATGATCAAGATCTGTTGCCTTATGTACAAAGTAAACAATGCAGTGAGTCTCAGGATCAGCCAAAATATTAACAGGCTTTTCTACGCAATACCACCTTAAGAAATGCACCTAAAACGTATTTAGTGCGCACTTATAATAAATAATTCTTCAGAACATTCAGCCAGCTTTTACAAAATCGAACTCTGAGTAGATGCATGAATTACTATAAAAACAAACGCAGCTGTAAGTAATAATGGCCAAAGCCAAGGATGGCGGTTACGAACCATAGCCATTTCTGCGAGTTCATCACCACCAAGAGCTGCGAAAGTCAAATAGATGATAGCTTGAGGAACGCTGGCGTTTACTCCAATGCCAGCAGCGTGCAGAATGCCCAGGCCCAGTTGACCCCGGGGGTTGCCTTCTTCTGCTAGACGACGAAATTGCTCCACAGCCGCGTTAATGGATAGAGGTAGCCCACCCCAAGCAAGAGCAGATGCGGTCGCTATTGCCTCAAGAGCTTTGGCATGTCCCGCCTCAGCAGCGCTCGATATTAGCTTTAAAGCTCTAGAATAGTTATGCAAATTGAGAGTGGAGCTACCAAGATGCATAAAGACGCACGTACGCCTAGATATTTCTGATTTCGAAAGAAAAACATTACAAACACGCCTTGCCAAGAAACAAAAACACTTACGAAGGATCTCCTAGGGAAGGATTTTTACATTCCAAAAGCATCTGAATGCCCTTTTGGTAGGCATTTTCGGCTAAAAATAAGCGCAAGAGGAAATCTCAATTTACCTTCACTCAGAGATAATGGTAGTTGCTCTTTTGAACGTTCATCTAGAAGAAGATGCGATGCCTTTATCGATACACTTATTAGGACAACCGCTGAAGCACTTGGATAGCAAAATATACCCTGAAGAATTTCCGGTAGGTCTGAGACCAACCAGAATACTTATAAGCCGACTTACGAACACGTTGGATACTAGCAAAGAAATATATGTAGGCCAAATGAGGAAGTCTCAAAGGGGTTTAAATGAGTGCATCAATTTTTCCAAACACTGGTAGCTTCGAAACATAAACCAACTAGATCACAAAAAAGCCGTTCAAAGAAGATAGACAAGAGAAGACGGTTAAAATATCAAGGAAGATAAGCTTAAACGAGGTAAATAAAAGGCACGATAAAACAACGGTACGGGGTGAACAGCCAGTATGGTATCCAAAAAAAACAACAATAGTGGACACAAGGTAAATTATCCATTCGCTCACCAGAAGGCTTTGAACCTTTTAAGTCATTCCCAAAGGCGACCAGAAACAGCGTACAGACGTATCCAAAGAAAGAAGCCCTCAAAAGCTAAAGTAAAGTGGTTAATAACACAGCGACACATACAATCATCGAGGAGACAAGAAATCAGAGCCAACAACGAAAACCTTTCCAATTGGTTCATTTACGTACGTCGGCGTTTTCAATAAGATAGATAAATAAAACTGTACATTGTTAACTTGTTTGTTCACGAAAAAAGGCAGATAGGATTTTTGATGGACACATGGAAAATGATATTACACTTTTCGATTGAGCGAACTAAACAAGCTAATGAATTAGGGTTTCTTTAATACCAATTTACCAAGAAGTTAAAAAATTTTTTGTCTGAAAGTCGTATCTGTGTCTGGAAATATGCAAAGCAATGAGACAACGCAGCATAACCTAGCAGTCTGCAATGAAAGTTTGTGAAACCACCTTAGAGCAAAAGATGGTAAATAAAATTTATAAATTGTATAAAGAAAGGTTTGCGCATGAATTTTTTTTTAGAAATGAGCCAAAAGGTTGGCTTTGGGTACACTTAGAGGGGCATGTTATTCCACATTTTACAATTCGGCAAGTAATAGAAAGCCAAATCTGCATTTTAAAATTTGAATTTAAATACTGGGCGATAATTTAGCTAGTGTTAATATGGACTTATTAGCCGCATAGCGCAAATCGCGCTCTATCTGTATGCTTTGGCGACTACCTGCTTTCTTCGTTTTTCAGCCCTGTGTGTTGTCAAATTTTTCTCCAGCTCCTGCTCGCAAGTAGAAGACTGCTATTAGGAAGTTAGATGTACGTTCAACCAAACTTAAAGGGGTTGGGGTCCTCAAAGGATGTAAGTGCCGCGGCATTATTAATGCTGCTATAATAAACATGTTCTGCATTTGTTTCCACTGCTGCTTTTTGCCATAGTCTATACGTGTCCTTCGTTTAAGGGTTTTCTCTTATAAACTGCATTGTTTTTGTGTTTTACTCGGCCTTTCGTTTGGTTCCTGGTTTCCATGCTGATTTTGTTTTTCGGGCTCGTTTTTTTGATATTCATCTCTTGAACACCTTAGTAAGTTGAAGTCTTCCTAAAATTCACAATTCCTTTTTTCTGATTGAATATTTTACCCAATACTTTTTTTGCTCTGAACGACTAGATGGACTTTCACGCCCTGATTTTCCTGCTTTGGTTAATGAAAACCTTGAGCTGTCTTCTCTTAGTTAAGAAAAATTTGGCTGCCAATGCACTTTACCGAAATGCAAAAAATCACTTTTTAACAATGGGTGCCTGGTTTTACATCAGATTTGTGTTATGATAGTGATAACTGATGTTCTGAATCTTCTTATGAAAGGTGTAGGTGAAGCAGACTTCGGTTCCGGAATGTGTACTCGTTTAACCTTTTAAAGCCTTGGATCTATCCGAACATGTCCGAACACGCAAAGGAGTGTTAGTTGGGTATCATTATGGCACTCTATTTGGAAATCGGCTATTTGCATAAATCGTTACGGTACTGTCACATATCTGGCCCGTGTGCTTACTCATCGTCGTGTGGGTTTGTGGACCGTCTTCTTTGGATGAGTAAGACTATTCATGTAAATGGAGAGGCCACAGTGACCACAGAATCACATTGCGTCACTTGTGCGTCTAGCAACAGCTACTCAGTATCCCACATAACCCTTGCGAGCGCATAGTACGTTACTCTCCACTTTCTCATCATGTCGCCTGGCTTCGGTTACCTCGAGAGACGTCTTCATGTAATTAGTCCTTTAAACATTGAAGACTTCCTTTTCAGTGTTGTCTAACCTCTGACATTGTTTATATGTGATAACCTTCGCATTCATTGCTTCTTTTAGGATTTTCAGGTTTTTGAACTCCTCGGCCGTGGGGGCTTTGCGCAAGTGTATAGAGCCAAGTCGGTCATCACTGGTCAGGAGGTTGCAATCAAAATGGTGGGCTTCAATTTCACGTTTCTTGTTTTGGGTGCATTCCTAATAAACCATCTAATCTTCAAACAATTTTATACGTTGCTTTGTCATCTTTTGAAGATTACTTACAATTCTCTTGATTTCTCGTCGAGTGTCACTAGGCTTCATTTTGATTATCCAAACCTTTGTTTGATAATATTACATCTATTTTTGGTGTTTAGATTGATAAAAAATATATGCATCAACATGGCCTCACTCATCGTGTTCAACGAGAGGTCGAAATCCACAGTCGTTTGAAGCATCCTGCGGTTCTCGAGGTTCGTTGTCTCCTACTAATCTCACTTGACTCTTGTGTTACCTTGAAACTTGGTAGAGTTGCGGGGCTAGATGTTTTATTATGAGCGGACTAGCTCATTTTTTTTCTTTTAGTTATACACATGCTTTGAAGATGCAAACTACGTTTACTTGGTCCTCGAATTTTGTGACAATGGGGAGCTACAGGCTTACATTCGGCAGAACGGATCTGTTTCGGAGGACATGGGTAAGCTCGCTGTTCCCCATACATCGCCTCCAAGTTCAGTTCTGAGTCCAAAATTGGTAAATAACGTAGAAAATGGCGTAAATATGTCTTTGTGCTCATATACTATGCCAATTTTCTCTACCCAGATTTGGCAAACTTTCCTAGATGTATGATACAAGTGGGTGTTATTATCCGTTTTTGGTAGCGATTAGTTGAGGGAAATGTTCGTTCTAATGAGTCTTTGTAGATTAAACCGTAATTAAGTATTACTTGGGCATTACTTTTAGCAATCTCCATTGACTTATTACTCTGTCATAAGAGTTTCCAGTCAGGGATACTGAACGGACGTGCAATACACCACAGTGGTTCCTGAAAATGGAGTCACGTGGCCGGAATGGTATATCCTTGCACTTGGTTGTCAAAATGTCAAAAATTCGACAAAAGAAGCAGAACACAACGCGTTTTTTTGAAGTCGGTCACGCTATAAGTGAATGCTGGTGGAAACCACCAGATAGGATTCAGGAAATTGTTGTCATTCAGAATGCCACTAGTTCGCTCTGTTGCTTTGAGTCTACTGATTGGTAGTAGAAAGCTCCTACTCCAATGCCTGTTGGTTGTTGTAACCCCTGATTGGGATTATTCTAAGACATATTAAATAAGTTTAGTTGGTGATCAAGATGCTACCATTGATTGACTTCTTGACTAGGTCATTTCTCTAATTCCATACCCTTTGTCACTCTCTCGAAGCACTGCTCACTGAATTCCCGGGTAAAATCTTACCCCTAATTACGCTAGCTGAAGGGGACTTCTTTCGTTGAATACTGCTATATTCTGTGCACTTTAGCCAGCATTTCTCTTTTCAGCTCGTCACTATATGAAGCAAATCATCAGTGGCTTGCTCTACCTTCATTCACACAACATCCTCCACAGAGATCTCACTTTGGCTAACCTTCTGCTGACAAAGGACATGAAAGTGGTAAACGGGCTGTTAAAGTACTTTCAAATTGGCGGTTTACATGAATTACAAACTACTTAATGATCATTTTGTAGAAAATCGCTGACTTCGGCCTCGCGACCAAAATTGAGCCTGGTGAAGATCACACCACCATGTGTGGCACACCTAATTACATCTCACCGTAAGTCTCGACGCACCTATTTTTTAGTGAACGGACCTGTTCAGGGATATTATGCTATATCCTCCAACCCCCTCAATGTGTTTTATTTCCAGTGAGGTGGCAAGTCGAGGTCACCAGGTTCTGGAGACGGACGTTTGGTCTCTTGGTTGCATGCTCTACACCCTAGTGGTGGGTCATCCTCCATTTGATACGCGCGAGGTCAGAAGTACCCTGAGTCGAGTAATCGCCGGGGATTATGAAATGCCTGAACATCTCTCTCCCGATTGCTCTGATCTCATTGCCAAACTCCTGCGGAAGCAACCGCAGGATCGTATCAAACTCTCCGATATGATCAGACATCCCTTCATCACTAGGAGCACAACACCTCGACGTAAAATGGTGAAGCTAATGTCACATTTTTTCTCTTTTTTATCAACGAAAGGAATGCATTTAATATCTCAGCAAATGTCAATATTGACCAACTACATTGCGAGTTAAGGCTGTATTTTATGTTTTTCCACTACACCTTTGTCCAGGAGCACTCCAGAGACAGTGGGATCGATTCAATGTCGCGTACACCCACCATTGGAATGCAGTCAAACTCACTCACTGCAACGACAACCACTACAGCTTCCACTGCAAACAGTCGTCACTCCCTGCCTTACCGACCGGGTGCGAGCATTCTGCCTCCACGTCCAGCCTCCCGCCTGTCAGTGGATATGCATCGTTCGACGCAGAACCAGCAATCTGGTCACCAGACGCCTCTGACCCCCTTCGATTCTAGAGGTCACCAACCGCCAACTTCTGCCACGCGATTGCGCGGTGGCTCTCTACAACACCTTCTTCCTCCTTCAAAGAGTATGTCAGGCCTATCTCTTGCGACCTCATCGCCTTCTCCTTGTCGTTCCGCCTCAGTGGGAAATCTTCAGCGCATTTCACATCAGCCGAGACTCTCACCTCTCTGTACCTGTCGCCTGCGCCCAATGCGCACAGTCACACGGATGGCAGTGATCAACATTCTCCCTGATGAGTCGGTCTGTTTGGAGTTTTTTGACCCGCAGGTGGATCAACAGAAGCTCGTCGTCGAAGTGATGGGCATTTCGGCTGATGGACAGGAGGTGATTATCTATCACCCTAATGGAGGACGTGGGGTGCCTCCAAATACGAACAGCCCGGTAGCAGCCCGCTCTGGCGACACGTATGGAGTATATAGACTTGCTCAGCTCCCTGAGAAGTACTGGAAGAAGTACCAGTTTGTGTCCAAGTAAGACTGAGATTCTTTGTCCCTGGATTGAATGGTTCGTGTATCAGCCAATAGAAGTTTCCTTATTGTTTTGGCATCTTAAGCAGCGCAAGCGAACTCTGATTACTCCTAATGTGTGATCAAGTTTAATTCCATTTGCTAGGTACAAATGTTTATTTTTATTGCTTTCACTTCAAATTCACTGGCTTTTCGGCGTTATTGACGGAGTTATTTCATTTTTTTCTGCTAGATTCATAAATATGGCCAAGGCTCATACACCCAAAGTGACGCTGTACACATCGCGAGCAAAGTGTATTCTAATGGAGAAGGTGGAGCCTCAGGCGGACTTTGAGATGGAGGTGCTTACAGACGGTAGTCGGGTTATCTGTCTCGGTGGTGAGGCAACCGGAACGGTGCAGGTCATTACACAGACCAACGGCACCGTTACTGTTGATCGCAAACAGCCTTTGGACAACCTGCCAACTACCACTCGGGAACTCATTTCCTACGCAGAAAGGGTGAGCCGCAACAATGAGGACTGGTTAAGCACGTGGGATGTTTGGGTCAGATTGGGGCGGGGATTGTCTTTTCCACTTCGCTACCAATGCTGAATTTGTATGCCTCTTCCGGGTTTTATCACTCGTCTGTTGTGCATTTTCGCATCCAGACTCAGGCGTCCCACGCCGTGAATGCTCCGAGGATTTATTTGCTGTGTCTTCCACACTGGGCTCCGTCGCGGTCGGGATCGCCACTAACAGATGCCTTTGAAGTGTTGATATCATATGGATTTGGGTTTCACCCATTCTTTCATAAGCTCTTTGGCACCACATGCTACTCCATCCAGGCATCAGTGCTTGAACTGGCCCACAATGGAGCGCAATTGTGGATGTGGTATCACCACGGTAACATCTCTTTCATAGCCGTCAAACTAAAGCCGCAGCTTGATTTGAATGTTCTTTGTATCCCATTCACCCAAATGCACTCCTTTTACTCCATCCTCTACCGAGTAGACGTTTGAGACCGCCTACATGCGTTGCTTTTTGTTTCCTCAAAATCATTATGGAATTCCGGTGACACGTCTTCACTCATCGCAAATCCGCTTATTCTGAGCGGCCATGGGCAATTGTTGAGGGAGATGCTCTGAGTCATCGCTTACGCGCTGTAGCAGGGCTGGTTGCGCGAGCCCCACCCATGCCGTTTTAATTGCTGGACCGTTTTTTTGTCGGGCCATCTTTGCCAACACTGACGTGCTAAACCCACCAACTTACTAAGCTTTCATTAACGGAGCAATTTTCATTGAAATTCAGTCCCAAATCATTGCACTCAATGAGTTACCTTGTGTGGATCACCTGAATTTGTCCAAGTACTTATCAATGTTTTCCTTTCCAAGTGCCGACGTCGCTGTCTGGAGGTTGAAAGTTCACTGGAGAAGTTCAATGTCGCCCTATCTCCGCTGGATGCAGAAGTTTCCTCGCCTTTCCCCGTAATAATTGGTCGTCGATCTTGCGCCGCTTCTAAAACCTCATCCAAAGGCCCCGTCTCATCCACATGCCTCTCTCAGCTCGTGGCTAGCTGCAGTACCTCGGTCAGCGATAGTCAGCCGCGCTCTTTCTCGCGCCACTACGATCCTGTATTTGTTCCCTCCGTTGGGTGGGTCTCACAGCCCTCTCCGGAGGAGTTGCAAGTTCAATTCAACGACGGCGCCCGGCTTGTAGTTGTTTACTCCACAGCGACAGTCCACAGCATCCGCTACCATCCACCGGCAATAGCTGGAGAGGAGGAAGAGGAGCAGGTCTACTCGACTGCGTCATCGTCCACACCTCTGCCAGCCGAAGTGCGGAGCCGTTTGGAGGTCATTCCAAAAGTTGTTAAATGTCTTCGTTCGAGGTCTAAAACTCCATCCTGATGGGCTGAAATGGGTTTCGCCTCTCACCTCCATCTGTGATATGTACAAAATATTACTCTTGGCTTTACCTCCCACTGTTCGTTTGCCTTCCAGGTTGTACCTAAGCTTTGCATCCGGAAGTGAATATGGGGATTTGCGCCCACTTTTCTGCATAATTTCGAGTGGTACTGTGATAGGCTGTGTAGTTGTTACTCGGGCATGTTCCAACGTAGTTTCAAAAAGCTGGCTGTCGAGGGGTTTAGGTGACAGCTATTGACATATAGTGGAATTAAATCGTCTTGTCCATGATTGAGTTGTTAAAAATAGCTGAATTAACCATTGCCAAGCGATGTGTCTGCATTATTTGCTTGAAGCGCCTTTTTGATTACGCGGTCAGATAAAGCTGCCCTCGACTCTTCTGTACATCAGTAGTATGTCCTCCGACCTCAAAGGTGACTCAGGGCGGTACAGAAGGTCATGAAGATTTGTTTCATGGTGAGATCAAGGCGACCGGTCGTTAAATTGGATCATCGACTTTTAATTGATTATCTAGGAGGTGGAAGTGATTGGTCGAATTTTCTGCTGTCAGCTAACTGTGTCATGCGAAGCTAGAACCCGATATTTACATATTTTTGCTTAAGAACAGTAATTAGACCGATTTGGCTTGCTTGTGTGGGCAATTGAGGTTCCGTCAGTGTACTTCTGCTTGGCGGAATGCCCTTTGCGTCATGCTAGCGCCGCCCCCCTTTCCCAGCCCTTCCATGCGTCGGCAATACATATTCCGTTCTATAGTTATGTTTTCTTTCATTTTAAGGCGCTGCATTGGTGACAGCGGAAAGTAAATCCGTTCCTAGAGGACAGCTATCCGGATTTCTATTACTAAATGCTAAGCTTGAACGCTAAGGAAGAATGGCATGGCCTACGGATGGGAGACTCTCTAACGACCCCTTATAGAAGGATTGAAAATGACGTCTACATTTGGCAACTGTACCAGTCCCGTGTTCTGCAGGAATGCCACTAAAAATGAAGGGGCACTAGCCGTGAACCATCTGGAGAAGTTCAGTTCCTATATTAAGATGTCAGTGAAGTGAACAAGTGATACCTCCCTCACCTCTCTACTAGCCAAATAGAATCCAAAAAGGTGTGACTGGACATGATCAAAGTGTGAACAAAGTGGCAAGGAAGAATAGACACGAAACCTCATATTCACGAAGTTATTAATAGTCCTCTCTTTTACGAAGTAACTCCGATTTTAGTCAGGGTTCTTACAGCTAGCGATGAACATGCAAGATGGGCAGTGTATTCCTCCTTACCGCCAATGCAGTTCGCAAACAGGACGAAATCCCAGATCCAGTGGAAATGCCAAGAGAGATCAGTGACGTTGCGGTCAAATGTCTTCTCGGTTTCGCGCAAATTCGATAACTGGCGTGGTTGGTTCGTGAGTGCTTCTCCCTACGTCACCGAATGCATTCTGATGGCCGATATGGAAAGATAACCAAGGAGAGATCGACAGGGATGACACTCAAAAGGATAGAGGGGCTCAGTAATGCTTTAATTATTTGTTTAACTTTTCGTTTTGGTTCCACGGACACTTAAAGGTCTCTCTTCCGCGACATGGTTTTTGGGCCATAGCAGTAGCCTCTCAGATCTTTTGTACCATTTCATCAAACCATTACAGAGCCCTGATTGTTCAAAATTTTTCATCACTTTTCCATAACTGCATTTGATCCTTAAGTTGAAGATACTTGTCAACCTAAGCAACATAAATTCATGTGTTTTTTTTTCTTTCTAAAAATCCATTAAACAAAGTGGCCAAGCCAATTTGGTTTATCAGCAATGTCAATATGTGAGGCATATATTACTGATTAATTACAAGTAGATTTGCAACAAAACCAATAGCCTAGTCTTGGTTACTAGGTCAACTTGACGATAAACAAAGCCACGACACAAAGCTCGAGATGTGTATCACAATACAAAAGGTGGCTTCAAAAATGGACGGCGGTATGAAGCGATCCAAATCAGCCCCGCGTTTGGTGCTTTGGTCGATTCCTTCAGAAGAATTTACTGCTGAAATCACTCGACCATGGACACCCAACAAGCTCCCTCTCGACCGTTTTAGCAACATGAATGACATTGACGTAGTCCCTTGATCTTACTTACCTGTGAGCAGATTTTAGACATGCTTAGTGTCGACGATCTTGAAAGCTTCCAGGCAGCACTCAAGGCCAAGAATTTGTCAGCTGACAAGGACGACGTAGAATTCGCCGTTTTCCGAGACATTCTATCGGGCTCTTCGACGAGAGCAAACGATTGGCAGGTAATGGGGGGACAAGGCATTTCTCATGCTATTTTCCTATAGTTAAAACGACTATTTAACAAAATTGACGTGAAAGGCAAAGGAAGCATTAGCTGGGATGATATATGCACGTTTATCATACAGGCGCAGTGTTTGAAGAGCAAGGAACTTCGTCAAGCCACTAAAACTCAGTTTCACACCAGAGTTTATCCATTGGTTCACAAGAACCACGTCATACGGATCATATCTCTGGGGAGTAACGGAGGTTTTGTCATCGGTAGCAATGTAAGCGCACGTTTACTGGCTATTGAAATTCCTCTCCCAAGGATGGAATGCTCACCACGTGGACAAGCGACTTCAAGCTGAGGCAAACGACTCGATTACCAAGTAGGTCGCGAGCACAATCTGGCAGGCAAAAGTGGTACACTGACCTTTTGTTTCTCAATGATGTAAACAAGTTCATTGTCAGTACTGGGTAAGCCTACTGGCAATAGTGAATGTTAAGTTGTATTAATTATTAGTGACAGAGAACTGGAATTTTTCGAACTATCTGGATACCAATTTTATTTCCGCATCAACGATCTGGACACTGTACCAACATGCCTATCATACGGGTAGGTCCAATTTGATTATCCTTGAATACATTTTGAGGAGTAAACATTAAAGGTATAAAGTAGCGAAATAAGTGCCTGAGATACTTACAATATAGTTGAAGAATAACAGAAAGACTCTAATGTAGTACCTCGAGACTTCTCAGAAGGTGCAAGAAAACCTACAGAAGGGCTAGGGGCTACTCGTGTGGCTTGCAGGTCATGCCACCCAGCGGAAGTACATTGGCGGAGCCTCTAGGTGCCTTTATACCAAAACCGAGAGCTAAATAAACAACCTGTATATTGCATGACCCCTCCTCCTTTTGAGTGTCGTCCCTATCGATCTCCCTTTGGTCAACCTTCCACGTTGGCAATCACAACGTAGTCGGTGTGATAAGGGGAAGCACCAATGAACCGACCGCACCAGTCATCGAATTTGCGCACAACTGAAAAGACATTTGAGCGCAACGTCACCGATCCCTCTTGGTGATTCCACTGGGTCTGGAGTTTCGTGCTGTGTGGGAACTGTATTGGAGGAAGGCGAATGTGCTACCTATCTTATTGGTTCATCGCTAGTGGCAAGAACGTCGTCTAAGAGTCCCTTCGTCTGTTCCTCCTCACCTCGTTATTCTCGCTTCTGTACTGTCCAGCCATATCTTTCAGGATTCTGTCCAGCTAGTGAAGAGTTTAAGGTGGTATCGCGTGCTATCCCAATCATCTTCATTAAGGTTCCGTAGGAAGCTTCGTAACGAACTATTCCGGACGTTTCAAGGCTAGTGACACTTCCTTTGTTAATAGCACTCCTACTGAACACGGGAGCGAGGTGGATGCCAACGGTAGAGGGCATTTTCACCTCTTCCGTTGGGTGTCATCCCAGGCTCTTTTATTCTCAGTGCATGCCTTTCTTCATGTTAAGTTTTAGCATTCAGGAACAGGAATCTGGGTGGTTGAACTTTATGATAGGGTTCACTTTCTGCTGCCATCAATGTAGAGCCCCAAGACTACCCTGGATGATCCACGGCTACTATGTTCTAAAATTGCGTTTGGAAATAGCAAACTTTTAAGCTAACTTATTTGGTGAAGGCCCGTGTCACTGCTGCTACGTCACATGAAATGCATAATCTCTAAAGTACAAAAAGAACGGAATTAAGGAACATTTGAAACACTAATTTTCCATTTTGAATCTATGCAAAGCCTTCCTCCCTCATTTAACACCACATGGATACCCAGAATATACCATGCTAGATCTCAATGCGATTAAGTGGACTTATTGCTATATTTTTCTTCAGAAAGCTTTTGGATAAAAAACAGCATGCAATAGCTTGGGGCGATTCCAGCGGAAACATAAGCATCCTCTTGCTTAGAGATTTGGCTGATCTTCTGCATGGATGGCGATTGCTGCAACCGATGGAAGTACAACCCGAAATGAGTATCAGTGCTGTGGTAGTGGATCCGAAGGTCTCCTTCCTTCGTTGGAAAACTCACAATGAATGGGCTGCTAAAGTATGTTAGTTGTACAGACATTTACACAACCAAAAAGATAACAATATCTACCCACACAAAAGCGGTAACATTGCAGTTGGTGTTGGATGGGTCTGAGAAAATGCTAAATTTATGCCGCTTTTTTTAAGCTAAGAGTTTGGTAGCATTATACGTGGCTTAATTGTGTAAGTCTCAAGGGTTTCTATAAAACCAAAACAAATTTCAAGGTCCAGGTCGAGGAGTCTGAAGAAACAGTAATAAGTTGTTGCAGTCACGAGGGCACCGCGGTGGTCATTGGTGAGTTCAAATCTTTGTTCCCAAATTGGACGATGTGCTTTAATAAAAAACGCACTTTTAGATCTCACACTGTCTAATGTAATTTTGATGGGTGTAAATATTGCATTATTGCGCTATTAAAACACCATAGAATTGCAACATTACAAAGATATAAATTTGGAGATATTTGAAAACAAAAAAACTGGTAACATCAAATAATTCAATTTTTAAGGGCTCTTTTACTAATCGTTTACTGTTATTTGTAAAACAAATAATCTGATTAAGGCTAGAAAAAAGTTTTTTCGACGTTTGGCATTTCGCTTCAAACGGATGTGATTTGCCGTGTTGCATAGTGGAGTGGAAATACTATGAAATTGCCTTTTCGCCAATAGCGTCTCGACCTCTTTTCTCACCAATCACCCAATTTTTGACTTGATCTCGAGGCCGACAATTTTATCACCTAATTTCACATTTCATCTCCTAGGGCGAATTATTGGATTTACTCCACCATGGCGCGATGAATCCAATCTTATCCGTCGTAAACGAGATATCACATCGAGTGAAACTACCAGTGAGTTTTAAATAAGATAAGTCTGCCAACACCTCAAAAGCCGGAAGGTCTGGTAGGCTTATAACAGAAATGTCAGGTACAGAAAGCCGTGGTACTAAGTCGTTAATCAATACCTACAGAGCACAATCTGAAAACAGATCTTTCTGTTTGGAGTCCTCTCATCTTTTAAGCATCATCTACAAAGTAGTTGATGCTCTTCAATGATTTTTCTTCAAGTAATGGAGAGGTTTGTGTCTTGTGAACTTCAATGGGTGCATAGTTACGGCCTTTGTGGCCACGGTCTGAAGGTTCGCCTACTTTGCGCTGCTTAAAAAAACTTTGATCCCCTACAGCTCATTGTTTTAACGCTTTTACAAAAGTAGGATCACTAAATAAGACAAAATAAGACAACCCTTAAAGCCACTCCAAGTATTTACTTCTTCCTACCACTTTAATTCGATTCTTATGCAGCTCAGTCACCTACCTTTGGTAACTCGAAATGCCGAAAAGAAAAGGATGCGCATTTCTTAAGAACTCAGATAAGTTTGCACAAGTCACGTGGACTGTTCAAATCGCTCTAATTCTTTTGAATATTTTAAGACCTTTGAGCCCTTAAAAACCCGTACTAAGATTAAGCATAGATACAACTAGGGGGCTGTGGGTAAAAATTTGTGGAATAGAGTACTGTGATGACAAATTTGACACAGGAAGCTCAATATATGCCCTGTCACCCAGGTAAGCATGAATCCTAAAAGTATGTCGTTCGGCGCAGGATAAATGCTTCTGACATCGCTTGGGATTTTTTCTGCTTTTCGAGAGCTACATACTCATTGTTGGACATCCTTGTCAAAAAATAGTTTAAATGGGTTTTAGATCGTGGCATCCGACCCAAAGTATTTTCGAGAAGTTCATAAGCTACTCCCTATAATCAGTATACCACTATGTTGCCAGAGGCTATGTAAAATTGTTTTACCCTGCTCAAAGAGAGCATCTTTTGAAGTCAAGAAAGTAAACAACTACTTTGTAGTTCAAAAAGAGTAAAGATAATAAGACCCAACTTTTTGAATTAACAGGCTCTTCTAGAACACTCTTTTCAAGGAGGCCAGCTTCCAGAATCACAAGCATTTCATCAAGCCGATTTTCTTCCATATTTGTTTCTAAAAAACGGGATCCATTTGAGGAAAGGGTGTTCATGATTCCAAAAGGAGCAAGGTTCTTTGAATTCTCTAAGGAAATGAACATCCTTGTCACAGGCGGTAAGATTAACCTCTCCTTATCTCATCTCCTCCGGTTATTTAGGTATGGATAGAATTATAAGAATTTGGAACCCCCACATTACAACGTGAGTTAAATTCTGTCTTTGCATTTATGTTTAATTTTCACCACATATCTGTCTTCCCATCTCTCCGCCCTCCTACCTTAATCTTACCTACTTCCAATAGCATTTCACTATATTTCAAGGTCACCGATCGGGAAATTGATTGGCCATGCGTCCCCATTGTCTTTCTTGCGAGTAAATATCGAGGACAGCACCCTAATCAGCGTTTCTTCGGCCAGCTGCATTAAGGCAAGTAGGCTGCTTTAAATGTAAAAGTCTAGAATACATCCACTTCATACCTATTTTGTAGAATTATGGAATGAAAGGTTTATTATTCAAGGGATAAAATTAAGCAGACATGTAGGCAGTTGATAGTTTGACTTCCAGATCTGGGACCTGGAT
The DNA here is from genome assembly GCF_000524195.1 of Echinococcus granulosus. Classification (NCBI taxonomy): domain Eukaryota; kingdom Metazoa; phylum Platyhelminthes; class Cestoda; order Cyclophyllidea; family Taeniidae; genus Echinococcus; species Echinococcus granulosus. The sequence goes on from NW_020170490.1 coordinate 170,814, forward strand.
AGCTATGCCTGTTTGACAACATTTTACACAAAAGTCGGTGAAAAAAAACAAGGCGATCTTCAAAGCTGCGCGTACTCTTTCTCGGCGTGTTCCCTCCTGATTGTTGCCAATGACGTTTCACTCGTCAGGCTTGAAAAAAAGTTAGCTGTAGAACACTTTTTAAGCAGAAGCAAACGGCCTTCCACGATGATGCTATCGTAGTGCCTTACAGCAAATCGACTGAAGAACGCCTGTGGACGGAGCGCCATCAGTCTTGGGAATGCTATGGTGGATGCCTATTCGGAACCACCTCAGAGAATTATTCTTCTGAATACATGAACTCGAAACCTCAGTAAGCATAAAAACTGCCGTTTTTTGTAAAAATCACTCCGTTTTGCGAAAAAAGTATCCCTATCTATTTGGTAACTTACACAAGCTACTTATTGTTAATTAAGTAGACTAACTGAAATTGAGTTAACTTGGCGTCATCTTAGAATCCTTCTTCCACACCCTCCTTTGCATAGTCTATTGTTTGATAGTGTTTGTCTAAGGTATTACTTCTACTTCCTGAGGTACTTTTCTGTCTTTATCGTGTGCTACTTTCAGTGAATATCTACAGTGGGAGCCAATTCAATCTCATAAGGCGAAAATTAACCAGTGCAAATACAATCGGACCTTCAATCAACTGATTACAGCATCTGCTGATTCGGTAGCCTGATTAGTTCAATCCATTACTATGCTCTTGAATATCATCTGTTAGGCCAAAACTATCGTTCTTATGAACCAGTAACTTGTATATTGTTCACGAAAGCAAAAGGAGAGAACACACTCCTTAAGATTACTCCCCCCTAAAACGGATCCCCCACTTGACAGAGCATCCGTGTATGGAACTTCGCCACTGGCCAACTGGTTTCCGAGGTCATCGACGCACATGATGGGGAGCCAATCACGTGCATGTGTTTTGACTTGACCGAGAGGCGACTCATAACAGGTGGAAGAGACGGCGTTGTGCGTATTTGGAATCATCACTCCGGCGCTTGCTTACTGGAGCTACGACCCAGTAAGTTGTGTCTCGATGCTACTTTACCCCTTATTCAGTCGTTTAAATCTGGTGACGCTTTTTCTTATAGAAGTGGAACACAGTGATGGATATATAATATCCGCAGTTGAATGCGTAAACATTGGAACAGGAAGGTAAGCCGGCTGTTAGTGCTAATCCCGAATGTTGATAACTCCTTAGGTACATTGCAGTTGTTGGCTGGAATACGAGGGTAACACTTTACCAAGACGACTTAGAAACAGTTTGGGGAGAAGGAGGTGGTGAGATTGAGCAACATTTTCTCCCTCCCTGGCGTCAAGATGGCACTGCAGTGGAGGGACATCATGAGCATATCTGCGAAATAACTGTCTCAAGACGCTCAAATCTTCTGGGAACTGGTGACTTTGGCGGAGAAATCTGTGTCTGGAACGCTGTCAGTGGACATGTTTTGAAGCGTCTTGAAGAGCAGGTTGATGCAAAGAGTAGCCCATACTTTATATCCGTACTGACTGTTTTTTCAGGTCATCAAAAGCAAAGTTTGACTGGATTGGCATTTCTTGAAAGTAGGAAGGACTTAAAAGATGCAGCTAATCTTGTCTCCTGTGGACCAGGTGAAATCATTCACTTCTGGGCTTTCTATGCCAGTGAATCTCACTACGCTTCCTTCCATGTAGTAGGTTTGCAAAATACGACAAGTTGAGCTCTTATTTAGTCCCCCATCAAGAATGTAGCAGCAACAACAATGGCTTTGGGACTATTAGTTGAGGATGAGAAAACAACCGACTCCTACCTCTTTACTGGTGACGAATTAGGATGGATTCAAGTTTGGGACATCAAAAGCTACTGCTTACGCGAGCCTGAAAAGACTCATCCACCAAGTGAGTTGATATTGGCGAATCGCATATATGTGAAATCCAAATTTTTACATCCGGACTCGGTGCCACACATGCTTGACGTGATTTCATACATCACTGATACGGAACTGCACCAAATCGTGTCTCAGGCAAACTGGTTGGCATGTTGACAGGTTTTAGAGTTTCATTTGTAGTGCAGCATAGCGATAGGCTGAAACCTACCTCTGAAAATGCTAATTGAACCTGTTTATTTAAAAGAGTGTGCACAAACAGTCCATCATATTTACGGATAGAGTTGCACACATGGAGAGCTCACACGGAACGCGTTACCAGCACAGAAGCAGTCAACACGAGGCAGTTACTGGTTACCACGTCTGTCGATTGTTGTGCACGTTTGTGGTCATGGAGCGGTGCTTTCATCGGGACATTTGGCCAGCCCACACTGTGGAACATGGCGAACGTGATTTCAGCGAGCCGACAAATGGGGCCGTTTGATGTGCTGATGGACCCACGAACTCACGCCGTTCCGGAGCTTCAAGCAATCCGTCAGGAGGCCACTTCAAGCCGTGTGGGTACAAAACCCAGTAAAGTAGGACAGGATGCAGACTTTGACAATTACGCAAGAAAACTGTTCGGTGAACCGTCTGTAAGTTAAAAATCCATTTCTGAATGTATTATTGCGAGTGTGTTTATTTAGCGTCGTGCCTTTGTCTTCTAGTCTCAGAGCGTAGGAATATACAAGTCTATAGCAGAAGCTCTGAATGAACCCGAAAGTCTCTTCAGCGAGATGGATATCAAAGAGTAGGTTGTCATTTATTTAGGAGAATTTCGTTGAAGACTTAACTATCGAGGCAAAATCCACTTTGGTAGTTTATTACCATGGGAAAAAATGAACAAAATCCCCAAAAATCAACTCCTATAAATCATTTGACTTTGTAGATAAATAAGCGATATTAGTTGATGGGAATGCGGAACGCACTGTGCTAGGAATATTTTCTACGCAAAATACGGAATCGTATCTCAATTGAATGTAGGAATTAGCAGCACTGTGGCATATTTTGTAGATTTTTACATGGGTTTTTTTAGAAATGTGCGATTGGCACTGAGTGAAGAGGATTTGATGAGAAATGAAGCGCATCCAAGGGTTTTCCATCATCTCACAATTTATCCCCTGAGGGATGAGGCAGCGTTCATGAAACCCAAGAGCTACACCGATCCCGAGAGTATGATGGAGGACGTCGTGGAAGCGAAGCTCGACGAAGAGCTGTCGCCGTTAAAGCCGACACTTGAAGACCGAATTATGCTTCAATATTATTAATCGTTTAAAATTTGTATGAGCCAACTTTGAGTCACGCAAGATTTTTAAATTACCTGCTTTTCCAATGAAGTTAGGAAAAAGTCATTGTTACTTTTCTCACACTAAGGAGTTAAGCTGTTTTGCTGTTTTAAAAAACTACTTGTGGTGGGGAATTTGAACAGGGAGACAATAATTAGCATTGTAGATATGATTTTAGACATACGGAAGAAGAGTAGGTTAATTTGTCGTATTCGCGGTGTCCCAGCTTAAAATCAAATAAAACAATGACTAGCCAACAGGAGAACAAGGTATTTGGCGGAGGTAATCGCGTTTCTGAGATGCACAAGATGAGTGAATGAAGCACTTCTCATGCCATTTACTTAAGACGTAAGAAGTGCGAGCTCCACTGCAATGCCATAATAGTTTTTTGAGCCGTGCATTGAATTACGAGGGCAATTAGGTATTGACTGATTGTATTTGCATTTGGTAGCATGGGCATCAGGTGATGCCAGTAGCCTCTCATTCCTTCTGTACATCAGCAGTACGTTTTTTTAAGTACTGCCATGGTGTTTATGATATCAGTAGGAACTTTTGGAGCACAAAGGGGTAAACAAGCTCCATGAAAATGTCAAAATATTTTAGCTAAAACCAGGTTAAATAACCCTACATGAATAGTCAGAAGAACTTGTTTTAATCAGGTTCAACAAGAAATGAGCATTGTATTTTGACAAATTAGTTCTAGATCTAAGGCATATCTGTTGACAGTGATTTCACCTCGAGTAATACAGACGTTGTTTTAATTTCGATCAGTTTTAGAAGTCATAACGAAAAACTGCCAGTTTCTGCATTACTCTACTCAGTCGTATACGCCTTGTTTTGTTTTGCCTATCACGAAGGCGCAGTTCAAATCTTTCTTATTATGAGTCTTGGGCTGTTTATGGACTGAGACTCATTTTAACAATAACTACTGCTTTTGCCATGGCTGAAACCGACGTGTGCAATCAATCCTCACGTGAAAGTGAGTCCCTGTGTCAAGTATTTGGTGAAGATACCTTGCATCGTTGACTATTGTTTAAGGAACATACAGTAGCCAAAAATGCTCTTTATATTATTTTATGGTGTTTACTAGGACCTATTTTACCATTCCATTTTTTTCCTAATGTTTGTGTAAAGTCAAATAATGGAATGTATTATGTTGTCACCCATGACTTTGGTTATGTTTTCAAAGTTTGATTACTGGATTCCAATACTTCAGATTCGGATGCAGAAAGATACTCATTGAATGCTTTTGCCAAAATGAACATGTTTCGAAAAAGGGGGCAACTATGTGATGTTGTTGTGAAGGTTGGTGGAAGAGTGTTCCCTGCACATCGTGTTGTTTTGGCCGCCTCGAGTGACTATTTCGGCGCTATGTTTTCAAATGGCGTAAGTTGGTACTTCCTGTGTAGTTTTTTTGTGAGAAATCGATATATTTATTTTGATTACAATTACGGCATTGCGATTTTAAGCCTGAGACATTGGTCCTATACTAAATTTCGTTATAATCTGAGTTGAGATTCTTTGTCTGGAAAGATGGCAGAATCTGCACAGTTGGAAATCGAACTCAAATCCGTATCGGCGGACGTCATGGAGGCACTTCTCGATTTTGTTTACACAGGCCAAGTCCGAGTTAGCATGGAAAACGTGCAGGAGTTGCTTCCTGCCGCCAGTCTCGTCCAAATGGAAGGCGTAAAAGCCGTTTGCTCTGCCTTTCTTTTCGGTCAAGTCGAAGCTTCTAACGTTCTTGGGATTCGGCGATTCGCTGAACTTCACAGCTGTACAGATCTTGAGGTTTTCGCGAAGAACTATGCTGCACATAATTTTGAAACAGTTGTTGAATTTGAGGAGTTTCTTTTGATGAACGCTGACGAACTCATTGAACTCCTTAGGCGGGAGGATTTGCATGTAAGCACACTTATCCACTGTTTGTCATTAATATCCCTTACAACATTTGCATAACTTGTGTTTTTAAACATTTACATGGCATTTACGGCCCGAATATCTTGATTTGCTGTTGTAAAATCACATCGATGTCCGCTATAATCACATGTGCCATCTAAAGATGCATTTTTTATGTTCCATATAAGTCCTCAATTATCTTCTGTATTTTCATCTCATTCACCTAATATTATACTTTTGAAAAAGGACAGACTTAGGGTACAGTAGCTAAAAGATTAAAATAGCGGTTCTCATTTACTGTGTTCAATGTATTAGTTCCAGGGACCGCGGATATCTCATTTCCACACCGAATTAATCACACGCCGCGCTTTTGATGGAAGATTATTAAACGAATGGGGCGCATTGTGATACCTTGCATAGAACGGGTGAATCATTTCATTAGCCTGATTATTTGGAGCTCACTATGCTTTAAAACGGGTCGCATATTGACCTTTAGGAATAGCACCTCTAATAGTTTAAATTTAAGGTCACTGTTAATAATCACTTGCATGGGAGCTGTTTTTAACCAATTATCGTAAGTGGTATGAATCAGTTTTTCTCTGCAGTGTAAGGTCATTTAATTTTAAAGTCAATGTTAGACGTTGCTTGACTGAAACGTGATGAGTCTCCTTTCATCTTTTTATATTCAAATACGACGACGTTTTAGGTGCTGTGCTTTTTTATTTCAGCATTGGCTAGACCTAGACTCTAGCTCTTGTAATGCTGGTTTGTTGCTTAAGTCGGCCATTAATACAAACGCCTACCTTCAGAAAGAACCCCGAATGTTCAGAAGTCGCAGCCAATTTACCATCACTGGGACTTGTGGAGGCCGGTTTTAATGGCTGTTTAGAAGACGGGGCGTTTTGGAAATACTCCTATTTAGTTCCGAGGCGTCAAATTAAGAAAAGAACTGTTAAGTTACAACCGTGTAGGCTACGTTTTGGATAGAAATCACGGAGAAGTCTTTCATTTTGGTGATAGGTGCTTTCTGCAGCAACAGTATTAAAGTTGTGCTCTCAACCATTATTAAGGCAAGTGCTGTCGACCCTACTTTCAGTAAATGGTGCTATGATGTTTTTGATTAGTTCAGATACTTATACAGTAATTTAAATAAATTGATTCGACTGAGTTAGACAAAATACTTATTGGTTAAGAAATTGTCAGTCGGAGAGGACCTTCTGTTTACCTTCGAACACTAGGGAACATGGGGTCTGTTGTAATATTACTCAATTTCATCCCTTTCACTTCCTAATATTTTTTGGTGCGAGGGAGTCATAATCGAGCTAGCTGATTTTTAAATCAAAATAGCCGCGTAATCTCATTAATTCCTCTTGCGTAAGATACATAGTGGTTATCACCTGCCACTTGTTCACTTCCGAGTGGTATCGCTAAAGAACCATGCACTTGTCCTACAGATCGATAGTGAGGAGACCGCCTACAACGCTGTGATCCGTTGGGTCTACTATGATGCACCAAACCGATCTGTCCACCTCCCCAATCTCTTAAACTACGTTCGTCTGGCAATAATGTCAGTCCGTTTCCTTACCGACGTCGTTGACAGCGAGGTGAGTGAGGGGAGGAAGGAGCACTAGTCGTCTTGTTTCAGATCACTGAAAGGCTAAATGCGTGCTTCCTTTTGCATGCAGCGCCTCATTCGTCAGTCGTTGGAGTGTCGTGACCTCGTAGACGAGGCAAAGCGATTTCACCTTCGACCTGACCTCCGCTCCCAGATGCGCCAGCGCCGATTTCACCAGCGTGATGGTGGCGATGAATACTTGGTGGTCATTGGTGGCTTCGGCTCCTATCAAAGCCCCTCGGATTCTGTTGAAATGTTCAATCCTCGTACCCGCGAGTGGAGCGAGTTGCCCGTTCGTTTCTCTCATTACCGACGTTTAGTCAGTAGTTGTTTAAACACAGTACTGGCAATAATGACATGGGCTTCCTATTGCTAAATTTCGTACGCTCAAGAGACGTGGATTCATGGTTTTTTTCTTGTCCAAACTCCTCGCTACTTTAATTGTAAGTTCTATTATAAAATCATGGTGACTACTAAGATGATTTTATCTTGCCTCAAACATCTTTTTGCGACCCGGACTATCATTGAAGGCGTAATAATACACGTCGGTATTATCTCGTTTACATTTACATGGAGGAAACGTCAGGACGTAGAGATGGCGCAAGCGTTACTAGTGTAAATTTCATCCCGATTTCTTGAATCCTTTGGCTTTTTTGAGTGTCTATAAGTCTTCCTGTAAACTTTGTTTAGTTGCAAGGCGGAAATGATGTGATAAAACTGGACTATGGGTAGGTTGTTATCTATTTTATCCGTTGTATTGGATGCTCTGGGTTCAGTTTGGATGCGACTTTTCCACATCGTGTCCTTTGAGGAGCAGAAGAGTATTGACGAGGAAAACATCTGAGAAAATGTTGTACAGTGAGGGTATTCCATGTATCGATGTTACATAGGTTTTAAATTGACCTGACGAGGAAGGTTTCGTGACCCTAGGGACCGATGCAAATCGCTGTGTTCATAGCGAAATCATGGATAGTTCATTAACTGCTCCCACTTTGTTTTTAACCAGTGCACAGACCGCGATTTCAAGGATCTCCCCAGAAGTCAGTATGGTGAACCTTCGCAGATTCAGCCATCCATAGCAGACATCTTCATCCTGTGCTACTGAGATTTTATGTCCAGTCGGTGAAGTCAGAATTTCCGTTTATTTAGATCACTGTCACCAATGTAGTACTCTGAGTCGTCCATGAAGATGTAATAAGGCATATCAGTATGGAAGGCTTATTGACATGTAAAAGGCCTGGGTGGTCTGTGGGCCTATGACATCCAGAATGGGGACTGAAGTGCAGGAGAATGGAGACAATGGCAGTAACTAACATGAGTTTCTCGTGTTCACTCTACCATCTTTTTTGACTCCTTCAATAATTCTCATAAGGCATAGGGAAAGATACCGGGTAGACCACTTCGCCTTGCAGAATCTACCGATCAGCTATCGCTACGTAGCGGCCTGCTCGCTGGGCACTTGCGTCTACGTGATTGGTGGTTTCGACGGAGGCGAGCGATTGAATACGGTGGGTCTGTTGGACGTCGCTCAGCGCGAGGACGGCTGGCGTTGGCTTGCGCCTATGCACTACAAACGGGGGCTTTCAGCCGCCTGCACGCACAAAGGTACTGCCGTTTCAAGCGCCTTATTCACTTCGTCTTTCCAACATTTGGTGCATGTCTCAAGAAAATTACTGCATAGGTCATGCTAGGGCACCGGTGTTGGTTAGAACTTATTTACAAAGCCTTGAGTTGTTGGTTCGAGATTGTTGGTTCAGGGCGTCTGTTTTATATTTCTGAACACCGAGTGTACTCTGATAATGTTGAAATTACTTTTACCAGTGCAATGAAGGTCGGTGTCTTAGCCTATCTCCGAGGCCGAATCAATGATTCGGTACATTGTTCCAATCGGTTAAAAGTTGTTACTTATTTTCAAGTGGACGCTTCTTCCGGTTAATGTATACACTTAAACCTCTTTTTTTTAATTGCCATTCGATGCCTGAAATTAGGCGTTGGAATATGGCTAAAGCAACCGTCGAGTTCAGTGAGGTCTGTCGTTTTTTCAAAAAAAACCCAGGACATCTTTTTCACCTAAGGCCATCTTGCATCCAGGCAGGTCCTATAAATTGAGGGTTTTGCTCACTCAGAGAGGAATCAGTAGTCTTTGGTCTTATTCCAATGGCCTGACACGGTCACTGGGGTAACTTACATGCACCTCTGCAAGCGCAGACACCGCTCCGCATCATCATCTGAGAGCCGGGATTAAGTGGGGCTATCGGCTATTAAGTCAAAGTTTTTCCATTTCAAAGGATTAATCTACGTGTGCGGCGGTTTCGATGGGCAGACGCGCTTACGAGCTCTGGAGGTGTACCATCCGAAAATCGACGAGTGGCGTGTGCTCGAGGAGATGACCACCGCTCGTGAGGGTGCTGGTCTGGTGGTCGCAGATGACACGCTCTTCTGTCTTGGCGGTTACGATGGGTTCCAACTGCTCAACAGTATGGAGGCGTAAGTGATCCATTTCCTCACAATTGTCAAAAAACCGGTTCTACTCACTCTCCATTGCTTTCTTGGGCTCCTCTCTAGCTTCGACCTGCGTCGGGGTACTTGGAGTCAGTGCAAGCCGATGTACATGCGTCGCTCGGGTGCGGGCTGTGCAGTGATTGTGGATACGTTGTATGTTTGTGGCGGCTACGGCGGTCCTGAGGGTAGGGGTCCTCTCCACCTTGATACCGTGGAGGCCTATAACACACGTCTAACCCAGTGGACTCTAGTGGCCAACATGAATGTTCCTCGCTGTTATGTTGGCGCCTGCCAACTTGCTGGACGTGTCTACGTGGCTGCGGGGTTAGTTCGCACTCCCACTACTCCCTTATCATCTCCAGCGTTTTTAGTAGTCCAGTCCATATGTACTTCATCTGGTGGTCAAAGTCTTTAATTCTTTCCACTTTAGCTACAACGGAAACCGCCTCCTCAATACGGTGGAGTCCTTTGATCCAATCGACAACACTTGGACTCTGTACGAGGAGAGTCGAATGCACAATGAGCGTTGTGACACGGGCATGTGTGTGGTTCGCTTTCTCTCCTGTGCAGAACCACCCACAGGTAGTGGAAGCTCTTTGACCACCTCCCTGCCTCAGCCTCGCACAATGTCATACACCCACCGATCTCGTAGTGTTGTCGCCTCTGGCAATGGCGACGGCAGTGTGCAAACCCAGGTCGTACAGATTGTCACACCTCTATTTCAAGGTCACACGACCCCAAGTGCACTATCCACACCACTACCGCCTCCATCACCACCACAATCGCTGCGCCCCGCAGTAGGAATAAGTCATCGAGCCCATGCCTTACCACTGCAAAACCTGCCCGAATCTACCGGTGCACCGCCCATACCCGGTCAGAGGGTAATGCCAATCCAGGATGGCGCTCATGAGCCCATACTTGCTGGTGTGCACATGAGTAACGTTGTTCGCACAGAGGAGTCCTTTGCAGATGACGGGAGTGATGAAGGCGCCGATGTGGATGAGGACGAAGAGCCCTCAGAACGAAATGTTGCGCTGTCCACAGACCTCCTAAATGATGGATTGGAATCGCTGGCAGAGTAAGCCAAGCTCTCCTAAATTTTTGCAATAGTTGTTATCATTTCAATGAAAAAAATATCTTTCTCTGTTCTAAAAGCCCTTCTGAAGTCACTTTTGGCCTGCCTACTGTTGGCATTGGTGGCAACGGGGCAGGCACATCAGACGTCGAGCTGGCCTTCCAGCATCCTGATGGTGCTTCAGCAGAAGAAGGTGGAGTGAGTTTAATGCTGCTGCAACCACTACCATCAGAAATGGATGGAGAGCAGATGGGGGAAGAGGAGGTGGAGGATGAATTTGACGAGGAGGCCGCGTCTCAATCACCACCACAACCTCTGATCACTTCTCCTCCAGGACTCGGATTGATTCTGGAGGGCATGGACGCCAACCTTCAGCATCGCATGGCCTTTCTTCGTGGCAGAGAGTCCTCGGATTCTCAGGACTCCTTGCTGGCGGAAGATAATCGGTCTCGCGGGGCTTTGGACGAGTCGCGTGCACCCTTCAATATTAATGGTGAAACTGACCCCCAGGTAGATAAATTCAACTGTTAATTTAAATGTCTCCATTGATTTATGCTAACTAAATCATGTTTCATTATTTTAGCGTCTGGGAAGACCACCATCACCATTGGCTGTGCCGTCGTCATCCACAGACAGCCTATTCTGGATCCATCGCCCCCAGCAGCGACACTCTGCATCTTCCTTATCCACATCCTCCTCCTCTCACGCACCGATGGCCGCGTGTAGCCAATCTGGTGATGGCAGTGTCGGTGGTAGTGTGGGGGGTGAGGACTCCCGCTCCGATGGGGAGGGTGAGGAGGGGGAGAGTGAGACTATGATGAGCAGGAACCGGGTGGCCACAATCGCTGCGGGCGTTGGAGAACCTCCTCGAACCACCGTGGACGCCTCCTCCCCTGTCAGCCCTTCCACGCCTACGCCGAATGACCTGTTCTCGGGAGATGATGGTGGTGATGGTGATGCATCATGATGATGATAGCACTAATAATAATAATGTTGCCACGCTTTTTGTACATAGGAATTATTCTACCTAATATTACTTCTAACTTTTACATCCAACATCATTATTGCTAAGTTGTTAACCCCATGCACATCTATTAAGACAATCCCGTAGTGTATCACCTGATATTTTACGCTGCCTGAAATAGCACTGTTTTTTTAATTTCCAGTTTTCTTCTGATAATGATAGGTATTATATTTGGCCACATCTTTTTAGCGCCCCAGCTGTTAACAGACGCAATATTGATGGAACGTTATGACAACAAGATGGTAGCCGAACTCCACACATACGCACACAATGAAGAGTAAACAAGCAAACCTTGCTGCTACAGTTTGTTTCTCCACGTGTTCCATAGGGCCTTTGTCTGTCGCACATGCGTTAGTCATTGCTACCTACCAAGCAATTTTAAATCAGGGCTGGATATGGATGATGTCATAGTGCTTGAAGATTACCCTAACGACAAAGGAAGACACAATACGCGGACAGAACAGGTATTATCGACGTGGAGGAGGGCTGATGGGGCTACTGGCATAGCCCGGAGGGCAAACCGCCTGATGGAGGTGCATTGACGGAGGCCTTAAGTGGCCCCTTTACCAAAACGCATTGCAATATAATTAATCGACTTTTGGATTGATTTGACAGGCGCTGCATTTGTGGCTTCTGTGACCTTGCCTTGTTGGGGTTGCCATTGGCAACCTTCCCAGGAGAATTGTGCAACCGCGGGTGAATGTGGGCACGCGCGCGTGCGCGCGCAACTTGATCGATCGGGAAGGGAGGGGCAAGAGGGAGAGGGAGGAAGCTTTGACGGTAGACGCAGGCACGCCCCAACCGGTATTAATGGCCTAGAGTGTGCCCTACTTGCAACGTGGAAGGCAAAATCTTGCACCAGCGCATATTTTCCTCTTTGTGGGGAATAAAAAAGCGGGTACCAATTTTGTAGGACGAACGATGCTGAAGTAAACATGAAGAGAGGCGGCTTTTATTTTGTCAAAATATTAAGTATGACTTTGATACTCGTTTGACTTTGAATGCTTTAGCAGTCTATTTTTGAAATAGAATGCATCCGCCTTCATCTGTTGACTTGATCAATGGAGATGTGCAGCGTTTACCATCCATATCGTAGTGTTGGAACATCACAAATCCTGGTTTTTGAGATCCCTTATTTTGCCAGAGCATTGGTCAGAATCAAGCCGCATCAAGGAACGCAGGCTAGTTGGAAATTCTAACTGGGCAATCTATTACAACTTGAGCATTTCACTGGCTAAATTCATCTGAGTTGTGGTAGTGACATATCCTTTATTTGCCTTCAGATGAGCATACGAGCTTTACGGGGCCACCTTATTTCAAACGGTAAATCTAGCTTGGATCGAGAATGCCTGAATTTGCTACACCGAAATATTAGACGGGAAAGACTAGAGAGAATTCGTAATTACCGCCACAATCAGGCACACAAGCATAAAATGAAGTTAAAATATACTCAAAAAAAACATTCGATTTCCCAGTTTAGTAATGCATCGATTGGGAAATTCGTCCTCCGATTATTATGAATCGTCGAAAGCGAAAAAACATTGTACCATAGCTAAATATGTTATTAAGGAAAAAATACTGACTCCATAAAATTACTCAACATTTGTTTTCGAATTATTAAGGAAAGAAGGGGAGATTGGCCAGATTCAGTCAGCTTTGTCCTTAGTAGGGCCTCGAAGGAGTACTTTCGAGAGGATTCCTGACTTAGCCGGCGGGGGCGTGTTAGGCTTTTGTTCAGCAACAACTTCTTGGGACTGCGACGGCTCATCTGTCGGTGCGGCACGTCGGGGGAATGGGAGGTAACTTATCACGCCAGAGACAACAGAACTGCCGGCGGAGACGCCTGTGCACACGGCATCAACGCCAAGTGAGACGGCTCCGGTGGCACTAGACCAAATACTCGAACCAATGGCTCCGATTAATTTACCGGTTTTGCCTACCAAGCCGGATTGGGGTACAGTTTTCCCAGATTTGGCCTCTGTAAGAAATTCATTGAATCTAAACTTGTATCTCACATTTTGTTAACATTCCCCTTAGGGCGTCGGATATCGTTTGGCGATCAGTAGCAAAGTAAGGAATTAACAATGTCTTTGAAAGCAATCGAAATTATACGAATAAACTTATTTTATACTTCGCGCTGAAAGGCCAATGCATCTTCTCGATCCTAAATAATATCAGATTGACGTTTAGGTTGGTAAGATTTCACGGGATATTTCACGAAGGGTAGTATTACAATACGGACCCAACCATATTATATAGAGGTCTCAAAATGATCTAAACCAAATGCTGGGATAACAAGTGCAGGATTTTAACCAGTCTTGGCAGGAAAATCCCTGACTTGCGTGCAAAACTAACATAAGGGCATGTTCACAAGTATTAATATGTACAGATGTCCAGTAAGTCTAATAGGTAACAAAAAAGGCACAAAAATAATGTAATGGAGTAGAATTTCCGCACTTGCAAAATGTAAAATTTTGTTATTTATGTTTCTCAGATCTACAATTAAATCAGTGAACTGGTCCGCCTAGGGTATTGAAACCAAAAATGCACGAAAAACAAGTTACAAATTTAAAGGATTGTAACTACTTATTTAAAATGCTTTAGGTAGGCAGTTACCATTCAGAAAAGCATCCCTTTCATTATCTGAAGATATGCCATAACAATAACGCTCCTCCGTATCGACGTATTCGGTGATTGGCAGTTTGACCTTTTGAGTCATTCAAAACATATGAAATTTGCATTACCTTATTATTGCTTTTGATCATTAATATCACAAGAGGTTTTCAGAGAAACCGTCGCACCCAGAGTTAATTCAAGAATATAAGAATTGGAGTGATGAATTGAATAAGGTAAGTGACAAACCGCAGCTTGAATAATTTTTACCTCATTGAAAGAAAATGGGTGTAAATTACGTATCCCAACCCTTGCAGAACGATACTACAAGACCTACCAAAAACGACGCATAGGTCACTTGCTCAAGTACAGCACTCGGTCACACACTACTTTTTGATTCATACCAACAATAAGACCAAAGTAAGCCTTTTAAAGGAAAACAACACTTTCATTGCTTAGTTTTTATTTTTCGTAGTACAACACTGCTTAGCTATAATCGTGGAAGTGTTAAAGGACGAACTAGTGACTTCGCTTTATTTCACGCTTAAGCGATTATAAATTTTTAATAACTTTGGTACTGTTCTTTAGTTCATAAGCCTTTTTAAAAGCAAATTTTGATTTTCAACGCATAAATAAAAGATATTTTTTACCCTTTGTGTCTGCTACTGGTCAAAAGGAAATAAATCTTTCCAGACTTATTGTGGTCAAGAGGATTTACTCTATTCTTACACGTAAACTACGTCCAACTACAAATGATTTGTTTTGTTTACTATAGACATGTGTGTCTGTCAACGAATTGCTAGAAGAGTGCGTTTGGAACTGACCATAACGCTAGAGGCACATATCCACACCCGAGCATACATTTCAAAATCCGACTTCGCAATAATGGATAGTGTTTTATTCATTGTTAATTTTCAACGCCAAAATTAAATAGCCTTTTACAAAGTAATGATGACTTTTGGGATCAAATTAGTTACACTGAAGCCGCACTTTACGAAGTTTCTGTCGACTGGATCAGCATCTGCTGGATGGTTTGATCATTATTCAAAATGTTGGCCTTCACCGAAGCAATCGCCCGACGATACTGAGACTGCTTATGTTCAAATTGGGTCAGTTCTTCTTGCAACTGTGCAAGATAGAGATCAGTTTGGCTAAACGGAATCACACAAAAACGGCAAATTTAAATACGCATTCGTTAGTTGCCGTTAGCTAAATCGAAACTACGAAAAACCGTTTACGCTTTGATTTTGTAAGTGCCTAAGTCAAACAGACCCCTCCATTTTTCGGATTCGTTGCTGTCGTCGCTCGTCCTCCTCCTTCCACTCGCGATACTCCGTTTGTATGCACTCGAAGTCCTCCTGCATTAAGTCAATCAACTTGCCAAGCGGTAGAGCAGATCTGGTTAGGTTTTGCAAAATCTGGCACAGTCTCTCCATCTCCCGCTCGGTCGCTTCGCGGTCGCGTTTCTTGGCCACCTCATTGACAACAATCAAGTTCTGAAAAATAATTTATATTGTTTACTTATCAATCCTGAGTAAATCACGGCATCTTGACAAGCTGTCACTATTTTAAAAGTACATTAACGATTCCTTACTAAAAATTATTAAATTTTATTTACTTACCGACTGTTTGCTTCCAGTGGGGTGGGGAGTGCCTTCTCCGCCAAGTTCCTTTTTCGCCCTTAGGAGTTTGGACACGAGGCCACCTGTTTGAAAGGACATAAAAAGGATCAAAGTTTAGGGGACAATTATGCATCTGTTCGCTTCGAATGATACATGAATGGAATCTTATCACCACATTAGTTGGTAATAAGGTCGCAACCTAAAACCTTTTCACCAATATCCACGGGGCGGCAGATAGTGGCATGGATCTCAGGACACCGCCACCACTCATAACACGGGTACCCACCATTAGCCTGTCCAATATCCTCGACGTCACTGAAATCGCCCTCACCGCCACTGGCATGCGCCAGGCGAATCCCCGAGACGTTCTCCTCCTCTCCCCCGCCTCTTCGTACATCGTCCTCATCTTCATCATCCGAGAAGATTTCGTTCTCCACCATGATTCCAGCCACTGAAGACGACGACAAAGCGTTTGATCCTGTCGGTTCCATCAGTTCTTGCGTCTTCTCTTTGGGAAATCTTAAAAATTTCAGGCAAACCAAGAGTGAAATAAGGGGAACGTTGATTTGTAGCTTTTTAATCTGACATGCATTAAATATTTAGAAAATCAAGGAGAGAAATTGAAGATGCTGTCTGCTGCCTATGTTGCTAACTCACTCAGCAAATACAGGTGGATCCGGGGTGGGTGCCTTTGTTGAATTCTGTCCCGGAGAGGTCCTTGACAAATAAATAGGAAAAATTAATGAATGCAGTTGGATCGAGATAATGTGGGTGACACTCATCGCTTACTTGGCCGATAAATCCGTTTTTGTGGCCTGCTTTTCAAATTGAGGTGGCTCTAAGGTGAAAATTGAGAGGGTGAGAAAGCGTTATATATACACGAAGATTATGATAGCCATATAATGTCCTCAAAACCTGCCTTTTAATTTATTTATCATCTTTTATAGAGGAAACCACCAATTTCACACTACATTGCGCGTGAATCCCCCAGTATCATATAAAGGTGCATGAAGAGTAAATTTGAAAAATAAATTAACCAGTGATAGGTTTTTTAAGACCCTTTGCTGAAGAGGGTCTACTGGTTCGAGATTGAGGTGAAGTCGTCACAACCCCCTCTGTGACATTCGGTGTAGGCTGTAGATCGGTAGAACGTTCGCGTCCATTGTTGCTTGGTCCGGGCAGCTGAACCGTGGGTTTACTCCCAACCTCATCCCCCGATTTAACAACGACTTCTTTTGTAACGTCTGAACTCGTGTTTGATGGCTAGAAGGTTTTCATATTAAAGCCGCTTGAGCCTACCTTCGAAGATGACAACTTGTTTGACAGCTTCCTCGGTAATTCCTCATGCTATAATTTCCACTTAAATAGACATCAAGGAAACGTACTCTGTCCTTTTGTCTTTCTTGTGTGCGTTCAATTCTATCCTTGGAACGACTGCTTACAGGATTTCTTTTTCGACTTTCAGTAGCAGCACGTTTCGCAGGCTCGTGGAATGAATTCACCCTGGAAAGCGCTGCACATGACAAATTATTTCCCGCAATTTCCAATTTACTTGTGTCTTTTTTCTTCTCCTTCTTATCGCATTTTGATGGGGATTCCTTGGCGATCTGTGCTACACCTAACGCCTTATTAACACATGCTGCATTATCAACCTAAAAATCCAATCTGATTTATCAACCTACGCCGTTGTTGACAGCTCCCGCAAGAAGCTGAAGGAGAACGTTTGTGCGCTCAGCCTCTTTTCCCGAAATAATGCTGCCAACTTTAATGTCCAAGGCATGATTATGAGCTGCCGTAACGTAATCAATGACTTTTTTTAAGAAAGCGGATTTCGCATCCTTATCTTTAATGCAATCTACGTTCAATTCTTCTGCAGTAAAAAGACCCTTCATAATTCCCGTTGAGTGGATAAGCTTGAAAGTATTTACCGTAATCATAACCTACTGCCAAACATATGTCATGAATGAACCGGAAAGGAGGTCGTGAAAGCAATTTTTCTGTAAGTGGCGGTTTTTTAATTAACTTCCCAAGTGTGTCTTGAGTCTTCCTTATAACCTTTGGGTCAATATCACCCATAGTCACTGCAAGTTAAAAATACGAAAAAAAGGTGTAAACTACGAAAAAAATGTTGGATGCAAGATATTTGTAAGTCGCACTCTAAAATACTGATATGTGACCCATTCAAGCGGTCTTAAAAGGTAGACTGGTCTATTATTCTGGGCATCTGACACGATTTAGCCTATGTAAAAAATTTGATCCCCTAAAAAAAATTTAGAATGAATTTTGCACCAATAGGTTGACTTGAGAGAACTGGTGCAGCGCGCACACAAAGAGGCAGTAACAAACACCACTTCAATCACTGTTTTCATTTAGTAGTTTAATATTCCCCAACACTAGATCCATATACCATGTACTATAAGTCTTGATTTCTGATTTGTAATCTGCTGAATGTAAGTGATGCCTTCTTAAAAGCGAGAATGGAAAATAAGAGTTAATCTGATGCACACTGAGCTTTTTAAGAGCCCTAAGTGTAACCACACTAGCCAGCAGATTCAGTGCTCCGTTGATTTGTGTCGTTTACCGACTTGATAGTCTCAGCGTAACCAATCCATATAGGCAGTCAATTTATCAACAAAATTAAATTAATGCAACAATATTGCATCGACAATATTTTAATAAGTGCAAGCTTTTCCCAAACGAAACAAGGGCCAGTAATGATATGAAAAAATTTCAGAAATTAAATAGGACTTTAAAAAAATGATGGATGTCAGTGGAAAACAAAAAGCCTTAAAGTATTGCTGCGATTGTATTTTTTCTATTAAAACCTAGAGGCGATACCGTTGTTATAGTACCCAACTCCTTACCACAACGTTAAACAAAATGAGCCCGTTAATTATTTTCTACACTATTTGATGCGGAGTAAATAGAATAAATCTTTGTATAGAAAACTATTGTTCTTTCCCCGGTTCAGTTTAAGAATGAATCAGATATCTTGGAATTTTCATGCGCATCAACCTAAATTACTGAAACTACAAAAAATGACTATTTTAATCACAAATTAACAAATTATTCTGTAAGATTTTTTGACTACCTAGGTTTTCTATTCTGCCTGTGACTAGTCGCCTGCTTTTGCCGCAAAATCACTACACAATTTCAGTCGCTGTCAGAAGAACAATCCCACCACCCCTCTACTTACGCCCAAGGAAGCCTTAAATGCAGCGTTCTTCACAAAATTAAATGCGAAGGCTATCGACGACACCCAGTTATCCACCAAGTCTTGTACTAACCACAAGGCAACACCTTCAGCGCCTGAACAAGTGTGAAAAATGATCCACCCCACCAACGCTGCTCCTAGCTACAAACCACTCCTTCATCAAACCAAGTGGAACAGCATCCCACATTTGCCACTATGTGTTGATTCACTGTCGCCGTGAAAGCAGAAATGAAGCGAACAGACTATGAGAACGGCAAAATCGCTGGAGTAGTACCGTAATTGTATTTTCTTCAACGAAACTTGGTAGCGATGCCGCCATTATAGTGCCCAACTCCACATCACGTTGGAGAAAATATACTCGCCAAATATTCCCCAAAAAATCTGGTTTAAGGTGGGTTAAGTAACAGTTGGTTGCAATCTGGAATCTCATTACGGCTGTTTTATGGTTCATTTACCTCAAGAATTTCAAGCGTAAATTCCCTAACTACCAAGAGTTATGCAACCTCCTTGCCAAAAATTACAAAACCTCCTAACTGGCCATGAATCCTCATTGATTTACTAGACTTGTGTTCAGCCTGTGAGTAACCCTTCACTCACGCCAAAAGCCCACTACTTCTGCCGCAGTTTCAAACGCTACCCGATCTCCGCGCTACATATCCGAAGAACAAAGCCGCTGCTCCTAGACTTTCGCCCTAAGAAGCCTTAAATGAAACGCCCCCTACGGAAGCAATTAATCCCGACTCCGCTTCAGACCAAAACCGACAAACCCTAACGACATCGCCCTACCAACCAATGACCACCGTGCCTCCAACTCCCGAACGGACCATAAAACACCGCCTCCAGCGCCTGAACAAAGGTGATACATCACCTCCCACACCGACGCCGCTTCTAGCCGCAAATCACACCTTCACCAAAACATGTGGAGCTAACCCCACGGCCGCCACCAGGTGTTGCCTCTCTGCTGCCGTGGGATTATAAAAGAAGCGAACAGCACCACAATCGTCGGCAAAACCGATTCGCGCACAAGTGAGCCCCAAGAATATGCAAACAGTTGTATGCACACTAAGAGATTGTGATGATTGACAGACGAGTTTCAAGCCGAGGGCAGCCACGCCTACTGGGACTTAAATAGTAGATGAGAAATACAAGCGAAAAATCAAACATTTAACCAGGGAGGAGGAGGGGGGGGGGGGGAGATTAAGGAGAGAAAAAGGAAGGTAACCGCAATCAGTGGTGGAGAAAGAGAGGGAAAATGGATGAATGCGGAAGGCACGAGGGGATCAAGTGACAATGGAAAGCAGATTTAGAGGAGGCTACAGTGTATTGGAAACAGAGAAATAGACAGACTCGAGAGATAGGTGTACTAGAAAAATATACACGTACATCTTTAGTAATGAGGCGTAAAAAGCGAACTAAATAAGGTGTTGGATGGGTGACAGACAACCAAAACGTACAACCACAAGCGCGCACGCATAAGTGTGTGCGTGTGTATGCATGTGCCCACCTCGGGAGAATGTGAGTCTACCTGCACCACGGGGAAATTCAATTCGATAGCCGGCAAATGACAAGGGTTGGGTTTCAAATTACTATGATAAAAGCGAGAGTAGCACGAAAAAATTAAATTCTTTAAACTGCAACCGAAGCCTGCTTAGATTTCTTCTTGAAGGTTGGGAAGCGAAAACTGCCCCACTTGCTCTTCTTCTTTCCAACTTTGGATTTAAGCTGAAAGAATATAAAAACTTAGTTGATTAAACTGTGATGAATGTTTGTGAGACAAACTGGTGGAGGCTTAAAATTACAAATAAAACTCAAATAAACACTTATATACGTGACTCAACCCAGTGCTGCCTTTGCAAAGCATGAATGGCAAGTAGTGAAGTTACAACTTGGAGATAAAACGGGCCGAGGTACCTCCTCATCGTCAGAAGCTGCGCCGTCGATCGGTTCGAGGGTGTTGCAGCTGCGAGCCGAGTAGGTGACTGAAAGGAGGGGAATTGGTTAAAGCACAAACACTACATGTGGTGGCTGTACTGCAACCTACACCAACGACCGCAGGTGTACGTGAAATGCCCATTGAAATGTTAAAACCTCTCCTCCAATTGCTCACAACCTGTCACGTCACAGCACTACCGAGAGTGAAAATTGGAGTGTTTCACGCCGCTAGAACTAATGCAAGTGCCATTCGTATAAGCGGGCACTAGATGGCAAAAAATGGCATAAAGCCTGAAAGGGGGAGAAAAAAGCGTAGTGCAGTACCTCGCAAAGATGTTTATTCACACACCCTAACGCTCTTCCAACTCTCAAAAAATCACCTGACATGTCACCAATGTCAATATTTAACCATTTTGGTTGACACTTTGGCTGAACATTAGCGGAGTCAACTGACATAAGCTTATCCAAACAAAACCAAAATAAGTAAACAAAACAAAGTAAGAATGCCAAAGGATACAACCCTCAGGCCCTAGCCACAAAGCCGTGTGAATGCGGTTGCAAGTGTACAGGGGGTCTGCGCTTTACAGTCACACCAACCTACCTAGATTCCTTGCGTGTGCGGGAAGACTGGCGCTTTTGCTTGCCAAATCCGATCTCGCTATGGGCGGTGTTCGGGGCTCCTCGATCAATAACTCCGACTTCTCATGACGCTCCTTCAAACCTGTTCAAAACAGATAGGGGACACAATAGTGGCACCTACACCACAAGTCGTGTGCTTGATTTCTACGAGGCAATTATGACAAACAAATTGCATACGATTGTAACTGTTTTACAACTGATGATGGTGAGTTTGAGATTTTACTCGAAATTAAAATAAAAATTTTAACTACCAGTTTTTCATAGGAGATTAATGTCCTGATGGTGAAAAGTGAATAACCCACTGCGGTCACGTCGATGGTCGTACTTCAGAACATTCCCTAATCAACTAGCAATTATCAGTTCACCCTTCTGCCGTCGAAACACCAACCAACGAGCCCAACCGAGAATGCAATGACCCCATTGAGTGAGGCTGATGGAAAACACGGTACATAACACCGACCAACGTCTTAATGGGACGATGATGTAAGGAATTTACACCACCTCACCAGACACAAACATGGTTTAAAATGCCAGAAATGTGACACAAAAATTCAATAACAGCATACAGGTTCGAGGTGTGGTCATGAAAACGGTTTACTTGATGCAAAATGCACGAACTCACCAGCAAATCAAGTGCTCTCTAGTAAACATAAGACCTAAAATGCCAATGGCAATCGCGGACACGAGAAAGTGACTGTAGTAGATGTCAATAAAGGTGTGACGCAAATTAACTCATGAGCCAATCGACAGTACTTTAAATGGGAGTGGGATGTAAGGAAAAAAAAACAATCAACCAAAACAGCATCCAACGTGATGGGAACCACAACTAGGACGTTTGCAATGACCGACCGGTGGTGACACAGCGTGCCTACGTGACTTTGGCGACAACGCCGGCCTTGAGTTAGACCAACATAAACAATGGAGCAGAGGGCAATGTTTTAAGCCAAGTTCCGAAAGGGAAAAAATACTTAAACACCACAACATGCCGCTGATAAATGCGGTTATTGGTACTGGCTGAAACTAAATTTATAAATGAGCGTTCGGCCATTGTCGTGGGACGAAATGTGCGGATCAGAATTCCGCAAATCAACAACGAAACACAAGCGACAGACTGGGGGTAAGTGACAAGCGCAAAATCGGAGTACGCGCCTCTTTGGAGACAGTTTATGCAAATGACGCGATGATACAACACAATATTAACAGTTGAGCTTATGCATGCAAGCAAAATAGCAGGATAGTGTGTGTGCAAGCGGGAGGTGGAGGAAAGGTGGCTTACGATTGCGCGATGAAAAAGACGAAAATGTCTTGCTGCGGCGCCCCAACTTTCGGGTGGAGGGTGAAGAGGGGGACAAGTTGAGAGGAGGAATGGCCGCGGCAGTCGGAAGCTCTTCCACACTTGCCTCCATATATCGGCCATTCATCGGTGTCGATTGATAGTGTTTGGGGATTTGGGAGACGAACAAATGGTCTGCATGGCAATAGTGCGTGACAAACGGCGAAAATAGACAACAAAAGCAGGCCTACGTACATGCACAATAACAAAAACAGTAATAAAAGCACGTCATGGAGGGTGCAGCAGAAGCATTCGATTAGGCAGAACCTGAGACAAATGAGTTGAAGAGGAAGATGACAACAAATTAGCCTACCAGTCGTCGTTTTAGACAGCCATTGGTTGCGTTGGACACCCTTTTCTCTGTTAGATCGTACTGTATTTGCGATCCTGAGGAGTAAAGGAAGATCAGTGCCGATCCCACTACTCAACAAAATCAAACGAATACGCAATCCTAGTTGCCTATTATAAAGCCCTCGCCTGGAGTTCCACTGCATGACAGGAACCAACATCCGTCTTGGAGTAGGGTTAAATTGTCAGCTTTATATCCGCCCAAAAGCGAGGATTTAGATGTAAAGAAATATTTTACGACTTAAATTAAGAGATCAAGGAAATGACTATAAAAAGCATTGGGATCGCTGTTTTCATTTTACACAATTCGGTGCTTGGGAGAGTCAAATTTTTTCCAAGTCTGCAAGGGGTGCAACGAGTGGAACCGAGCCATTGTCCGATTCAATAGGGGTAATTTACCTATCATAAAAAATGCCACGACAAAACAGCCGACTAACTCAGAAATCTGCCTAGCTCCCGCTTCGGTAGCTGCCGTCACGTCATCTATGCCACTGGTATCAGCCATTGTAGTGTCGGCGCTGAATCCAGTGGTGCAAATATTATCTGTCTGGTGTGGAGTTGTACCCGATCCCCAGTGCACCTCCGAGGGTGGACGACGCAGGAGGTTAGGATTGCGGTAGGCGTAACCCGTTCGATAGCCGGCGCTGTCAAGCATTCTCATCTGAGCCTCGAAATCCATCTCACCCACACCCCAACCGGAGAGATCTACAATAAAACGCCGTCAACATTACATAAACGACTGCTAAAAGAAATGCAGCCAAATGCAAAGTACTCAACAATTCCTACTCCATGGATGAGCAATTCGAAAATTACATAAAGTACACACGAGTGCCATAATATCACCTTAAACTGGTGAGTATACAATGCGAATCACAAGCGAAAGCATGGCATGCACGCGGAAAGGTAAAAAACGAAACAATTTACATCTGAAACGCATAAAAGGCGCTAAAATTCCCATATGAATCCAAGCCACCGTTTCATTCGCCTTGAAAAGAGAAAAAGCTAATGAATGCGCAGAAGACCGTAAATTGAGCCGAATTTAAGGGGAATAAGGTGACGAGGGAACTAAACAGGATTCATGCATTAAAGTAGGCAACCAACCGACAGTTGAACGTCGGATCGCGAGATTAAAATCTTACAACTAGCTGATGTCGTGGAAGTAAATCGCCATTGAGGAGTTAGAAATCGGCAAAACAGTGAAATTAAATAATAGGCGGTTCCTAGGGTACAAAGGTGGAATCAGAAGTGGGAGAAGGCAATGCATAGTCCACTAAATGGCATGAGCATACAAATGGTAGCGGGCATGCGTAGATGCGCACGGGTCGCAAAAACTAGTGGGGAAAAGGACTATGAACATATAAAAAAAGAATTAGCCACAAAGCCTGGTAAGGATAGATTAACACAAATTAAGGCTCTCACTGTTGTCAGATTGTTGATTTTGGCATGCATTTTAGCACGAGAACATAAAATCTAAACTGCAAGACAATCTAAATGTGGTAGTAACAAAGCGTGAGAAAGGCAAAAGAAGTATGATAATTGGTGACAATGGAAATGCCAAGAGCAATGGGAAAGAGGGCGATCGCACCAGTCACCCCACTGCTAGTCGATTTGGCACCAATTCCATTAACGTGGTCGTCGCCGTTGGTCTCGCTGTTGGCAAACACGTGCGACTCGGAGGCAAAGGGGATTGCATTTTGAGCGACAGCCTCGTGGGAGTCGCCTGATTGTTCTGGTGCTTTTTCAGCTGCATTTTCAGCATCACTTTTTGCAGGGGTAAGGACAAATTCACTGAGCAGATTGGGACCGCATCCCAGCTGAAGAAGTCGCATCTGAAGGAGATTGCGGTAAGGCGTAAAATTGTACGATAGAAACTAGTGGGTTAAGAAAAACAGTAGAATCTACACAAGAAAGTGAACGTTATGGCTAAGATACGAATTTACTACACCTCGAAATCAGCGCTTCCAAAAAATACTAAAATAAATAACCTCTTTTGTCGTGAAACCTGGGTTGATTCTAAAAAATGAAAAAAGGGGGCAATTGTACGAATGAAAATGCACAAAAAAGGGACTTTTAGGTTAAAAGATCATCAATAAAGGACTAAAGTGTTCTTTTTAAAGCTTCATCAAACCTTTCAAGCAGACTATATCTTTAGTGAAACTACCCAGTTTTAGGCTCCAAATCAACCTAAGACCAGAGGGCTCAATAATTTAGTACAGGTGGTCTAGAAGCACACCTCATCAGAAGAAAGGCACACACAAGTAGCGCGCAAGCGGATATGGCCAATAACATAGTCGGCCCAAATCAGAATGAGACCGTGAGTCACAAAGCAAGCGCAGAGACCAGTAAAGGAGATAAGTCGTTAACAGGGTAAGTTAGGAAGGGGAAGTACGGCGTAATCACAGTTCACTGTTGGGAGCAATAAAAAAAGCAATTAAGGTGTTTGGAAATGATGGGCAAATACATCAATGAAAAGCAACTGCGGGATAGCACGTAGGGGCCAAAATACAACCGTGATTACGTGAAAGTGTAATGCCTATTTGAAGACGTCGGAGTCAAGTACCGACGTAAATGGTACCATATTTTTCGATTCGGTAAGACTCGCTTAAGGAAGTAGAACCATCAGAATCAACCACTGCTAAAAGAGACCACAGAAGTATCTTAAAATGTACTACTGCACTTACCTGAGTTTGACAGGCGCTAATAACTCGCTTCATGAGGTACCAGGCCTCAGGTATAGTAGATGCAGCCACCGTGACACCCTTATTGCGTAGAAAGAGAATCTTGGCATTGCCCAAATCTGCACGTATGGCATCGGCCTCAGTGGCGTCTGTAACGATTCCAGCGTAGTCATGGTATCGTACACTGGGTAGTAGTTCCAGTGCCTCCGGGCTGACTGGAAGTAGGCCCGATTTGATACAAGAAACCTTTAAATGGGTAGTAAATAATGGCATCCCCGTTTTTCACGTAATCACCAAAACTCCAATTTGTAAAACATAATAAACCTCCGAAAACCTGACATAATTAAGCGTGACTTTTATGACATGCTAAGCACAGTAAAAGGCTCACCGCGACCACATCGGGGAGATGAAGGTGGGCGACACAGTTGATATCACTGCGAGTGCTGTGAACGGCCGAATGCAAGTTCCATCCAGCCTTGTTAACGCCCAGCACCGTGCTTCCGGAATCCAAAACACTGCCTACACGAAGGAAATAAAATTCAAGCAAATGACAGTCCACAGAATGGCACACCACGGTAGCATAAAAAAGCACGAAAAGTTGTAGGCGGCCTCATGAGCCAAAGTTTTCATTAATGATAACTTCAAAAATGCCGTCAATCACTCGTGGGTGGGTTCTAATCAGGCCGTGCAGAGATGTCGGCGGTGGATACAAAAGGGGCCAGATGTGGCTCGATGATGGATGAAAATACACTAGCGGGAAGATGTTGGGTCCAACTCGGATCTTCTCGCACTAGGATGTGTGCAGGTATTCGAGACTTAGTTTTAACCGACTATGCGATTGCAGTAGTTTTGAGAGACGCTACTTTGGATTCCACAAAAATTACACTCCGTAGCACAATCGAGAGCACCTATCGCGTGACACAAAATGGCAGATGGAGAGGGCTTTGAGAAAAGAAGACGACTTAATTACAATTACTACCAATACGGTAGGAATATGCGTAGTACATACTACAGGTTAATCCATGCTGCTGCATAACGGTAACTCCATTCGTCAAACATTTAGTCGTCTCGACCGAAGCCAGCGCCTAATAAGCAATTCAACTATCCCCAAGACAATTTAGCCCTCTGCAGTCACATTATGAGAGCTCAAAAGACTGCCATCCATATGAGTCAATGAAAGGTGATAGGCATTCTATGCGGTGGCATGCGAAGACTACAATATCGTGTTTCGCGTGGAGTTTCTGGCTTCGCCAAGCCTGCACGTGACGACGCCGCCGATCGCGGCTAGCATAACGTGACCCATACATGTCAGGCCAAATGCACATTTGGCCTCACAAACAGATAACAGAGGAAGAGAAAAACAAGAACTATGTTGTTGGAGCCGTTTCTAATGCTAGAAAAAAATAATTGCAAACTACAGCATACACCACCAATGTGACCGGCCGAAAATGTTTATTCGCACGTTGGTGCCCTACGAGCGCATTCACAGGAGAAAGAGTCGACTTCTAAGGTAGCTGAAGCGCAAAACAATCCTTTAAAAAGCTTGTCTGCATAACCTCGGACTACGAATACCTTGCATTGCACAACTGCTTAATAAAACTACCATGATTCCGTTAAAATTGCAGAAATTTACAAAAAAAAACAAATGTATGCCAAGTTGGTGCTGAAAAATTAGCAGTCGGGTAGGGAGCAGGGGACAATTTCAACACGGAAAAACTACACACAGCTGTTTGCATCGCATTAGAGTTTGACACTCAAAGCTCTGGAGGGAACTAAAGACTCGACCATTGAAATTAGATCTGGCAAAACAACATGCAATAGTAAAATATTTCATCAAAATTAAGAGTAGCGGTAAACTTGGCGGTTTCACGGTCATCGTTGAAGCCTCTTTCGGAGAAGGAACGTTCATAGAGATGAAGGCATCATGCAACCAACTACCCACATGGAGTTAGATACAAACCCATCCAGGAACACTATTTGAGTAGCAAGCCACTTTAGGGGCTGCGGGTGGGGTCACTATATAAACTTAAGTGCCCTAAAAACCCTCCGGAGCGCACTCAGAAAAAAGATGCGCTTGCAGTGCTAACAATTAGAACTAACCAAACATGGTAATTGCACCTGATATTTTACATACTAAGCCTTCATTAGAAGAACATTGATAAAGCTAACACCATCATTGAGTGGAAAAAGCTTAAATTTCCTAGTGCTAAAAGTTTTGAGGTAAAACCAACTTCAATTAGTATAAAATTGGGCAGGAATAATAATAATGTTTCCTCCCAATAGAGCAACAAACTTGTGAAACAATGCATTAATCAAATGCGAGTTCGCAATACATGCACTTTTGAGGTCCTGGTTCTTTGGTCCCAGCAAGAATCAAAATAACGCACGAAAAGCACCATGATTCACCCTATGGTCATCTAAACCCCAACACAACTAATGCATCATGGCAAAATCTATTTCAACATTAATCCTAGTAAAACACCAGACTCCACAAAATTTTTACAAAGAATCCGAAAACTTAGGCTCAAATATGTCGGTATACAACAATAAAAAGCTCTAAGACAAGATATGGGCAAAAATTGGCTGAAAGAGCAATGGAGATAAGGCAACACTATTTACACAAATCTAGATCCTTGAAAGCCCAACAAAGCTGGGAAAATATTCCGTTAGATGAACACTAACGCTTACAGCCACCAAGGTATCTTATGAGGACATTTTACAAGATTACTCAAGTCTCAACGAAAAAAAAAACTCAATAAAAATATGTGGATGCCAAGACAGTTGTGGTATACGCAGCCTATGAATACCACATGCCAAAAAAAAAACTGCCTAAAAATCGACAAATATTTGACAAGCAAAACTATGAGCCCTATTAACGGCTTCACGCCCTATTCTCGCCCTCAATCTTCACACAAAATTGGGTAATGTGAACACTTACGATTCTTAATCAAACTTAATAAGGCTAGGTACAACAATACGAGGAAGCAGTATAACCGCAAGTAGCATACGCATTTAATAGTGATAAGCATTACCTTGACTATTTACTTTCACCAGAGTCGACGCCTGCACCTCGTGGTAGAGAAGTCCAAAAGGGTTGACCAAAAACTCGTCTTCTGCGCACTTTGCCTAAAATAGAAAAAATAAGCTATTACCGAGTGGGAACTGAAACGTTCGTGCAAACTTTGCTAAAAGGCCCGAGAGTGCAGGCTTAAATACATCAGCATGTAAGGGGCAATGAAGGGGTTCAAGGTTACGTAAAATAATATCAAATAAAATCATTTCTCATTTGGAAATCAATACAGACGTGAATCATGGAAGCAAAAGCGCAAACATCATAAACTATATTTACCGATATTTGATTGTAAATTGAATTCGTCCACCCGTTCAAATCGATGAGATGACAAAGCGCTGCCAGTTGGCAACGAACCAACCTCTCCTCGCGTGTGTAACGGATCGCCTCATCACCTCGTAAGTCGTTTATAGGAATCGTGGGCGTATTCCCTAGGGATGGAAGAACGGCATCAAGAATGCAAGACCACTGACCTGGAAAGAGGGTTAAATCGGGAGATTTAAAGTGCATTAGGGTTAAATACCACCGAAAACAACACACGCACAAAGCCGCCACCGATAACGGTAAGAGCCTCTAAAGGCACAAATCACAAAAACCACAAAAAAGCTAAAGCGTTGCCAATAAAAGAATAAAAACATTTTGAGGACAAATAACAACACGACAACCGGAAATCGCATCCCACAAACGAAGCTTACAGAGCAAGCAGTAGATAAAACTTGGAAGACGAAAATGATCAAGTCACCTTTAAAATCATGCATTGTCCCTCCCCTCGCGTGCATATTTAGAAACTCGCTAAGCTGTTGCAAAGCTCCACTCGTGTTAAAGGCAGAAGAGAGAATAGTGCTTGATAACGCGCCTCCCAGCGCGTCAGATTGCTTGGAGGGAGGACCGAGCTTCATATCGGGACCATCACCAGATGTATTCATCAGAGTTGCATTCTCTGTCATCTTATACTTTAACAGGTATTATACACAGATTTACGCCAAATCGAATGGCACACGCAAACAAACCATGAAAACTACTGTTTTGGAACTTGCGGTCACCGGCATGTTTCGAATTGCTAAAACAAAATACTGGCTACTTCGTCTCGCCACCTAAAGTAGCTTAGAAGACTTTTTAGGGCAGACATAAAAGTTTTTTTTATTCAAATTTTAAAGGGGGCAATACAATCAATTTTACTCTCTTAAACAAATGCTGCTTTTTACATTATTTACGTCCGGGGCCCTTTTGTTCTTACTATTATAGCTTTACTTTTATTCATTGTCTACTCACTCATGTCGTTAAACATAGCTAATATTTTTACGACCGGTAACCACTTTTTTCATAAACAAATGCGTGCAGTTGCATCGACCCTAGTCTGCACTGACGTTTTTCTAAGCCAGTGTACAATGGAATATCTTGTATTGAAAGGCTGGGAGGTTCTTGGCATGACCCAAAGTTCATACTGCACAGATGAAGTACGACCCATAGTGGTTGAATTGCCTGTGCTCTTAAACAGCTTATTCAATCTCTACATCCTGTTACACATAGGACAACCTTAGGGTCTCATGTAAATACA
Organism: Echinococcus granulosus; assembly: GCF_000524195.1. Lineage (NCBI taxonomy): Eukaryota > Metazoa > Platyhelminthes > Cestoda > Cyclophyllidea > Taeniidae > Echinococcus > Echinococcus granulosus. Next base: position 201,144 of record NW_020170490.1, read on the forward strand.
ATGCGTATAATTTATGATTGAATCTGGTCACATTTACACACTTCAACTTGTAGATAATGACATCAATTTTCAGTGTTTTTCCTTTTAAACCCATCCAAATGAGTCCTAAGGTCCCCCCTCGAAAACAAGTTTAAGGACGCAGATTACGTCGGACTTCACTCCGCACCAGCTCCTTATGCATCGTCATTTATGCACAATTCTCCCAGGTACCAGCCAGGCCTAATCTAAAATTTCTCAGTAACCCTCTTAGCTGTAGAGTCCTGCCAACTCCAAACGGTCGCCATACACCCGCCAAAGTAAATACAGGCTTCAAGAACATTCTCCAAATAAAGACATGAACCAAAGAGCCTTATATTTGCCCCATACGCGAAGCTTATCCAAATGATGAGAAAAACCACCGCATTTTCAGATATTCATTTGAAGAAGAATCGACTAGATGACTAGTATAACTGTCATAATTTCAATGTCATGCTGGTAAAGATCTGACTTGTGTTAAAAGTGATAATATGCACGCTTATTGACATTCACAAAATAACAGGATAGGAAGAACGCACACTGGTTTAGCTAACAATGTGACTCGGTGACTCCATGGATTGCAATTTCAGAACAAGTGCTCGAGTGAATGCAGCAGCAGAAAGGGCCGCATAAGGTTGCCAACTAATTGAGGCTGCGCCTGCATCAGTTCCTTGGCGACCCTCGGCATAATCCGCAATGCCACGAACAATGAGGAAGGAAGCCACTCCACTCCCCAAAAGAGATTCAAGCACCTGATCAAACTCGGCGTCATAAGCCAGCAGATTCTGATTGACAGCAAATAAATCTCGGAAACTTTGGCACTGAGTCACCGCATGACCGGACCCGATGCAACCGAGACGGACTAGAGGGGGTGGAGGCATCTCTCCCGGTGGTTCAGGATGCTTCACATCCACAATCATCTCATCTCCAATCTACACAAATGGAACAACCAAATGATATCACCGGTGTGTCTGAAATGGCGACGATGTATATCCCGCTTCAACTACTGACCTGAATTTTGAGCTTATCGGTCTCAGCCGGCGGTCGGTTAAAGTTGAATTCATGATCCTTGAGATTACTCAGCCCCTCCTTGATTATGTGATGCCAGGAGGTGGGATCAACTTCGAGTAGGACCTCGGCGCAGTTCAACAGGAAGGAATTTTTGGGGGCAAATTTCTTGTGCGTGAAAGCCACCTCTTGTTGCTTCTGTTGGTTTGTATCCCCGTCCGCAATTGACGAAGCGTTACCATTGAAATAGTCAACTGCCTCGCAGAAGATGTACCATGGCTGGGATTTATTTGGGTATGAACCCTCTTTACTCGGAGCCGAGACCACAATGTCGCCCAGGCGTGAATGCTTCTTGAATTCATAAACATGCGGCACACTGCCACCCACTCCACAGAGGATTACGTGCTGAATTGACTGAAATGTACCTGGCAGGAATGCACAGACAGGTAAAACACGAAATCCAAAAATGCAATCAGAAATTGATTAATGACAACAAAAGACGATCATGAATCTAACAAAACGGCAACATAAGGTGGTTTTAAGGAAAGCTAGCTGACCAAGAAGACGGGTGGTGATGCTACCGGACGATATCTTTGCTTGACGCTCCCAACCAACCATGGGTAGCTTCACTGAGATCACTTTCACTGAACCGATATAGCCGATGGTGTAGACGTTGGAGTCACCTAAGGAGGTAGGTTGCAGACGTTACTACCAAGGCTTCTTTTCGATGACGATTAGAAAGCTGGCTTTCACTAGGAAAACATACCCTTAGTCTCATATCTGATGTAGGTGGTTTTACGTTCGATCAGTGAGTCCACTGCCAACTTCTCGCACAATAGGTTTGTTATGATTGCAACCGTTGGTTTCTGCTCATCCGAGATGGATTTTAGCTTTGCAGCACCGGCGATCACCTCAACTGTTATAAAATCAAAAGAACTTCAATGGATTTAGGCGCTGAAAAGGAGCATTATTGTCAACTTTTTGTAAATAGGCAAACCTTTAGTGGAGGACATTAGAGC
>NW_020170490.1:203285-209133 GCF_000524195.1 Echinococcus granulosus
TACACACCGGTTGAATGAAGTTCGTTGCCTCAAGCTCCCTCAACTGTTTAGCCAAGAGACCAGTGTCATCGTGGTTTGTGAGGCTAAACAAAGTGCATGAAAAAGCATCATTTTAGCTACCCTTTCCCAGCTGCTTGATGTAAAATATGAAACGAATCGGGAAGTGAAGAGAAAGTCGAGTAAAATAATCGCAGCGCTCTACAGCCAAGTGGCAAGAAGATATTGTGTTTGTCTCTCTCCCTCTTCCTTACACTACCCCTGCTGGTCTAATGGGGCAGCTTCAGTCGTAGCTAATTCATCATGCACAAGAGGAAGAAGTAGCCAATTCACCACCGCAACTTCACACCTTGATGCGCTAATGGGAGGTAATGACCGCTAAAGCATGCGTGAAGATCGACAGTTGCTACTAGTAGTGGAGAGCTCCAAAGAGCCGCTAGCGGCAGACACATAAATACCACCAAGTGTGCGTAGGCGGAGGAGGAGGATGAAAGGGGTATTGGCTACAAAGCGGGATTAAATTACTTCAGAAAAGGTGAACTTACACACCAACCCAATGCGATTTCTGTTAAAGGTGAAATGGCCCTGTTTAGACATTTAGTGAATGACAGAGTGGAAGAAGAGCAGATAATTACAAACCTTGAGTTGAGAAAGTTTAGGTAGAACCTAGCTAGAGCTAAAGGGACGCAAAAACAATATGTAATAAAAGTAAACCAGAATGGCCGGCAGGGGTTGGATACAACCTTAACACCCTTCCATGCCTACGAGGGAAGGAAACATAAGTTGCCACAAATTTACAGCCTCAAGAGACTTTAACAATTGCATTCGAAGGAGCCCTTTGACGCCTTCGAAACTGGGTCAAGTTCAAAGTCACATGACGAGACCTTCTCACCACCCAAGGGAGGTGACTCGCACGACTCAGGCAAAATTAAGCAAATGAATGCAAGCTGCGTGAATAATTAAAAGTTTAGTCATGTGAGAAGAGTTGGATGAAGATAAAGAACTGGCGCCGCCCCCACAAAAGGCGATGATGCTATTCGCGGCCGAGCATTACTGAAAAGTACAGTTTGACGCGCTAGCAATATGGATGAAGCCCAACTTAACTATGGATTTTAAACAAGGTCAGTGAGTAAAAAATCGGTGAATATGTCTTGCTGTAAATAGCCTTTAAACAAGTGAACAATGAATCAGACAAATGACAAAGTTTAGCGCACGTCAGTCGAGAAAAGGAACTGGACCTGTACATAATAAATTAACACAGCTTTAATAAATCTGCGTTGAGGCCATTGCGACTCCCCCAGTCCTTAGGATTGAAGTGGTCTTCAGGTGAGCAGTCTACTCTTCCAGTTTGGAGCACTAAGTTAGAACGAGACCTCGACAACTCATTTGGTAAGGTCTCCGTGGTTCGCAAGTGTGCATTCCCACAGTGCTTTAATGAACGTAAAGCAACGATCCCGCGGGTGTGATGTAACTGAGAAGAAATGAAGATTTTCAACTGCACTTCGAGTCTTTCATGTGTTAGCTTATGAAGATGTGATAAACAGAGACCGTCAATGACGTGGAAAGGGGAGCGCAATACTCGCTTAGCCTCCAATGACTCACAAGACCTACCGAATGAGATCGTCCATTGAAAGCACATTGGGATAGGCATCTTCCAAAGTTCTTAGCAGGCCTTCACGAACCACAAGTTCTACAGGCCTTTGATCCACTTCTACAAGAAAAAAAGCACTAAATGCTCCTGTTAACAAAGAATGAATATTAGACCACCAAGGACCTAAGCAAACCCTCATTTGGACTACATGAGAAGAAATTTTAAAATACCGCACTTGAAGCTACTTCGCGACTATCAGCCTGAAGAAGAACCCGCATTGTCAGAGCAATGAAAGTGTAAGAGTTGAAAGTAATCAAAGATCCACAAAGTAGGGTGCAAAAAGGAAAGGAAATTATCCAAGACATAGTAAAAGGTAAAATGAACATCCTGGGGTTGTACGAAGTAAGGCTACCGATGAAGTGATTCAACATTTGACCCGTTTGAAGTGCTTGGGGTAAGTGACAACGACCAGAAGGCAAGAATGACATCTCAGATCGTTTCCGTGTGAACAACGTTGAAATCACGAGAGTTGTTTATGCTAAATTCGAGGTGCACGGGATAGATGCTGCAGTTCAAGGACCGCCTCTATCATAAACAGTTCGCTAGCAATCAGCTTCAGTGACATTTTAAAGCTCTCTTTCAGCATTACTTCTATGGGAGATATAACCAGGAGAAAGAGAAGTCAAGAGAAAGTATTTCCCTAACGCAAACCCAAATTAAAACTGGTTCAAATAAGAGCCGTATTCTATCGCGTATATGGTTGGATGCATTTCCAACTGCAAAAAAAATTTTCCAGGTCATCAGCACGAGAAGCAAGCCGCCGGCAAGAGCTCCGAAGCCCAAAGGCGTAAAAGTGCTCTATCTGCAAAATGCTGTTTCTTTTTTGCCTCAAAAAAGGCTTATCCTATCGCATAAGTGGTAGGTCATCGCAGGAGAGTCGACTGAAGCATGATTGGTTGGCACTGGGAGCAAAAGCAGTGAGACGACTTGTCCCTTCCCAACACAGCCACCCTTCACACGAGTGAGCTCTACAACACTGATCGAGTTGAAGGCGGAGACGATGCGCCAGAGTATCAATACTACTTGTACTGCTGTTGATTTTCCCGATTCCAAATAAAATTTCAAGGCTCTTCGTTTAAGTAAACACAAGTCATCAGGGGTGTTCGAAGAGACCGCTTTACTAGAGGGAAGGGTAAACACAAATCGTAGGGTCTGAAGCCTGCTGCAGAAGCACAAAGCAAAGCGATGTCAGGGAGCCTGACATTCACTAAGTCTAAACTAACACACAAACACACACACAAAATTACAAACCTAAAGTAACATACAGCAATTCACAAAACGAACTTTGGGCTGTAAAAGATAAACAACTTATAGAATTTGCGACCAATAAGGGAGGAATTTGCGGCAGAACTATTGGAAATCCACTTTTAAATGAACATATTTCATTAGTTACAAATCTTAAATAATAAAAATGGTGAAAAAAATTAGCATTAATGGCATGTGAAACCACCTCAAGGGATGTTAGAGAAAAAAGCATTTATCCCAGTGTCCATTTACTATCCCAAGACACAAAAAATAAGGCGCCTTTCTCCACAACAATCTACAATTTGATTCAGGTTTCAGAATGGAAGAGTTTGTCCGGACCAGCCAAACAGATTGATTTAGTTTTAGTCTAGGTTTCTGAACACCTCGGTCTGAAATCACACCCAGTGATTCAGCACCGTCTTACAATTGTTAAATGAGGACACTGGGTTTTCGTAGCACACCCCAAGGCTCTTCACCGATTGCGCACACGCAAAGAGGAAACGCTGGAGTTGGACAGTAATGAAGAGAAGTAAATGCCACGGCGTTTCAACAGACGCAATCCCCTTATGCTTTGAACAATCAAGTAACTAAATTGACTATGTTATTGCCAGGCATTTCCAAAGTCAACTAGCACAAGCTACTACAATACAAGCGGATATTGACAGTTAGATTGAGCAATATGAACAACGAAACGTTAAGTGAAGGGGATGACCAAGGGGTTGGTTATTTCGATCAATAGGGAATACACTAGTCAAAGTGCAGTGGACACTGACAGTTGGTGGGGAAAGCGCAGTGATGTGTCAACCAATCAGCGGGAAATAAATTAACATATTTGACAAGAACAGGTACCTACTTCTTCGGAATTCGGGATTGCAAAAGGAAAGACAAGTGATAAGAAAACCTTTTCCTTGTCTTACTGACTTCTGACTGAAAGGAGTGATTACACATTCGCAAAATTGTGGATAAAAGCTACTGTGCATTCAAAATCAGCACCCTGTAAAGGCAAAATTCTCAGCATTAAAGCACTATATTACAACTGACTCGATTTGTGGATATGAACTAGGCGCTGAAGTGAATGGGTTCCCAAAAATACAGCAGACAAATCAAAAACGGTAGCCCCAATAGCAATGACTAAGCACTGCTAACAGAAAGGTGGCCATAATATACCACTGCCGAAAGTGTCAGTCCCAATCAAAAAAATCACCAAAAAGGGTATCTAGCGTAAAAAGAAATGAGAAAAAAGGTCTTAACGGAAAGCCCGTCCGCTAGCGATTCGCTACCAATCTAGATGTATTAAGACCAATGTTAGTGCGGATTAGTAATTTCATGAGTCCTACGATGCAGTGTAAAGATAGATCATCAAAATGCAAATCAAAGACGTTTTGCTGCAATAAGTAGTAAAGCAGAACCAACCAGGAACAAATGCGTCTTGTGAACACGGTTCTAGAGGCACGATATCTAAGTCAACCCGTCGTAAGTTCGGATAACGGTCACTTTGAAGAAGCTTCAGCATACGTTTGATAAAACCAACGTAATCTACCAAAAAAGTAAAAGTTTAGAAAATGATGCAAGGTGGATAGGACTACTGATAATAAATGGGGTAATAGATACCTTTCGGGAAAGTTTCTTGATTAACCAGGTCCTTGAAAAAGTCATATGAGTCATGTAATTTTCGATTGCGATCAGTATCCTTGATGAACCAGAACTTAAGACGGCGATTTTCCTGGAAAAAGGGGCATGTAAATTATAAACTCTCGGCTATTAAGTAGTAGAGATAAGGCATATATTCATGCGGAGCTTACAAAACGGCATGTGTGTAAAGTTATGCTTATTTCTGTCAATGAAATTAAACACAAAAACTTATTCAACAGTGATTAAGGCGAAATTGGAACCAATAAAGTGCCAGCATACGTAAGGCTCATGTATCATCAAAAGAAATCATATAGCTAGACAACTCAAATTTAACTATGTACTACCATGATTTTCAACTAAAGTATCCCATTAGGTACATTTTGCACCTAAGTAGTCAACAAACTTGACCCAAAGTTGTGCACAATGCTTGAGACTACAGTTTTAAAGGATACGAAGTTAAATCTGACTACACCAAAATATTTTTTGCTGTTAAAATTTAATATTAAAGCACTTAGTTCTGTGCTAACGAATAAAAAGAGAAGCTTACTCCAATAAGGAACTGAACCACACAAAAACAACTTACAGCATGCCCCTCCTCCGTTCGACTGTTATGCATTAAACAGGTAAATTCGAGTTGAATTTCCTGCATTTCTGAGTCATTACACGATTTCGAATTTTCTTTATTGACTATGATGCCGTTTAGATGACCACTACCCTTGTGGTACACCTCTGATGGATCCGGACTCAAGTCACGCACAACCTGAATGGTTTTGACTTTGCCCTCAGTACGAGGTGTCATTGTCACAACTCGTCCAACCATCCTCGGTAGAGCGCAAAATTACCCCACTAGCTTACGTATTAGAAGTCTGACCTTGGAAAATAATGACCTACAAAATAGGATTATTTAAAAATACGAAACAGTAGTAGTTTTAAAATTCGGTAAAACAACAAGTAAAAGGCAATCTGCGCCCCATTTAATTCTTCAGCTTGTTGCATAGGGAGTGTGGTGACGACTGCTACCACATTGCATGAAGGTTGTTTGTTCGTCCTACGACTATTTTATTATCAGTGAGATTAGGTTAGTCAAATGACTAATGTCCTTGTTCACATAGTCACCTTGTGACTCTGCGAATAGGCATCTATCTGAGTACATCACGGCACCATGCACTTACACCTTCACTTAATAATTAATTCCAAGTCAATACTTTAATTCGGTTGGTAATTTTACAAAGGGCTGTATTGTAGCGTCCCGAGACTCCCTGAAGACGAAAGAAGACAAAATACTCGGGCAGAATATATATATTCAGCACGGGGAAGGTGTCT
>NW_020170490.1:209233-227595 GCF_000524195.1 Echinococcus granulosus
GGCCTTTTGGGCCATACCAATAGCCCAGACACCTTCTTCATGCTGAATATATATTCTGCCCGAGTATTGTGTCTTCTTTCGTCTTAAGGGAGTCTCGGGACGCTACAGTATCATAAAGGACTACATGTTGAGAAGGGCAAGCACTTAAGTAGTGCCGGCTCCTTCTGTACCGATGTTTTTACATTGCTCTGTCAGCGAGCCTTTTGTAAGTAGCCAAAAACATAGGGTGGGGTGTAAATTTCACTTTCTTATTTTCCCGAATATCGAAATAAGTCTCAGTTGTGTGGCGGAATGTCCTAATTAACGTACCGATGGACTGAGAGGCTATCGACGTGGCCCAGAAGCCATGTCTCCGGGGGGATGTTTAAATCGACGATAACTTAATTTGGCTCGCAACCATGAGCAGATTTAAGGAAAATATCAAGATGTTGCGTATGTATTCAGATCCAGTTTCAGCAACCTGTACAATAGTGTCATACTGCTTTTAGGCACATTAAATGCAACTTCACAGATTATATGCCTTGCAACTTCCGTTTGCCATAAATTTTATTTCCTTTTATCTAGCTTAGTCAATTGCGCTTTTTAATAAAGTTTGGATAATCCTTCAAAGTTTGCATCTTTTCTGAAATTGTAGTTACTGGCATTTCATTTGATGGTGTAAATCCAGACACCCTGTTCTTTCAACACATTGATTGTACCACAAGGAAGTTGTGGACGTCTCCTCCACAGCAGTAGCTGTTAAAGACGATTGATGAAGAGTGTGAATGCCACACTCTTCCGGCTTATGTTGTGGTTGCTTAACATATGTTTGAAAGCTGCATTTACTTGCTTTCAAAAATTTGGGATGATTTCTTTGGCATCACAGAGGTGGTGATAAAAAGACTCAGACTGGTTCAGTTCGCATACCTCCATACGCTTCAACCCGGGCACTTTTTGTGCAATCAGCGGAGACAAATGACAGTGAGTGATATGTGGAGGCAATATGTAGTGTTTGTTTAGTACGCTTTTGCTGGCTTGAGTAATTGTTAGTGCTTCTATTATGAAGCAGATATTTTTATTTGTGTTTGCTTTAAAAGTCGTCATAAATTGCGAGGGAGTAAAATTGCAGGCTTGTACAAACATTACACAAGATTATTTAAGAGAACTATGCTAAATGGAGGAACTGGTACACAACAGCATCGCTTTCCGCTTTCCAATGCTACTGAATGCCACCTCAGTAGACACATTCGAAACTTTTTAAGCAAATATTCCCTTAGTCAGCAAAGTAAGGGCGCTTATGGGACCTATATTTTTTTAAAAAAACTGACATAGACTAGCTTTGAAGGGACACTGTTCTATACCGTCCGGAAAAGCAGGATGCCGTGTTTATCGAGCTTGAAGAATATTAGCCCGCGCTTCCCATGTATCACTTCACTAAAACAGAAGAGCAAATTCATTACTGTTGACCTTCTGCATTGGATATGGACGCAAATTTTAGTTACATAAGTTTCTTTTAACGAAAAGAACTTTTAAATTTGGTGCGTGGGAATGAATTGCACAATACTGAGGTATCATTCAGGTAGTTGGCAGCGGGTGTTTATCGGTGGCACTTTTTAACTTGGTTCACACCAGGTGATAACCAGCTCCCATGTATGGTGTCACACATCGACCCAACATTCTCTTATGGTACATCTACTTACCACATTTATCCCATGTCATTGAGCTTGCCAACTCAATGCTGGTACATATCGCCTGTGGTGTCTTCTTGACAGCTCTTACATAAGGGCTTATTAGTAGCGGCAAAAAACGTTTTAGCTTATTTACTATAAAGAGTAGTCGTTTTCCAAAACAAGCCAAATTTGAAAGTCATTTTAATTAACTTCTCCACATTTGCAAGGCTCTGAAATCCCTACCTATGCAAAGGTGGGGGAAATAAACAAATTTTACGGCCTATCAAATGCTGTAGGTAAATGTAATTGAGCAGTAAGCTTTGAATAATCTTAGCACTTACCTGCCAAAGTTGGTGCCTACTATACAATGCCAGTTGCCCGGATACTCGTGGCGTACTGCATCTCTGACGTAACTGGCGATGCCCTGATTATCCGCGCCCGTTTTTATCGCTGCAAAGGCAACCTCCACAACAAACTGCTGCATATCATCCGGCATGTCGGTAGTCTTCACCACGGCTTTTTGATGCGGCATGGTGTTGCAGACTTCCCTCCTTCGTGTTGGCAAGTGGATGAGTAGTTAGTCTCACAGTTGCACACTTCTCCTACGAGAGAGAGAGATTAGTAAGAGATTGGCACCAGTCACGTTGCTTGGCAGCAGCCAATAGCCTCTTTATCCTGTGAGCTGTTACCTTCACTTACAAGCCTGCCACTACATGGATCTATCGCAACAGGATCATAACCTCCACACTTGTAAATACTATGACTATTCACGTGGATGCTCGTTAGCCGTCTACGCCACAATTTTGCGTTATTTAGGACACGAAATCTCTCAATTTGTAAACCCACTTTCACCCAAAATTAGGGCAGAAACAATGGGCTTTTATTTATAAATTAACTAGACTCTACTAAAATAAACTAGTCCACTTTATGATCTCAGCTGGCAATAAACTGACTCGAGGTAAAAATGGGCCAAAATTTCTCTCACTCTAGCGCACTCCCTCTCTGTTTTATGTTTACCAAGACAATAAAACTCGCTGCGGTGTAGCGCAGCGTTGTATTGTTTAGTGTCATGTGAAAATTCACTACATCGTCACTGACATTTTGTCTCAAATAAGTTGCGCCGCACCATCACTTTGAAGTTCAGTTGACCACAAATCTTGGCACCGGTCATGACTAAGAAGTGAGGGCGAATAAAACACTCAAGGAGTAAGCTAAGAATCTCCTTTCCTGCTTTTGTCCTGTGAAGTTCTTCCAATCCTCTCCTCGGCATGCTTTAAGCTCCTTTACTACTCCTCCAGCCCTCTCAACCGAATGAGTGGTAAATTATCTGCTCTCAACTGCGTTTCAATCTTTGTCCATCAACAGGGAAATCGAAATGGACCATATCCTTCAAGTAGAATGGATCCAGAGGGGATAATCGGTTGTTTGTCGAGGTGAAAGTACAGCACAAGACTGGCACGGGCATGAATAGACGCACGAAACCGCAGTCGCCGCTCTCACATGACACACTTTTTTCCATGCTACCTGCCAATCCCGTCTATGGGTCAGCTTTGAAGTTAGCCGAAGGTAGCCTCCCCTCATGGTGCTGCATTTTAATACAATCCGAGGCAATATTTATATGCGAACTCTACGAGCCAGGTAATACTTTCGGCATACTACAAAGGGATGTTCAATCTAGTGATGATATTATTATTACTTCCTCCTATTATTACCTTGGAAGATTTTGGCTAAACATCGCCTCTAGTGGATGTGATAACGATGTTTTATGTAAATCTTTCAGGTGTCCTATCACCAGATCGCTTCCGATTTCGTCATCACTACTCTTGTTGCATCCGATTTCCGCATTACCATGTGAAACATGAGAATTTGGAAAGAATTAAATCAATTTAAAGTACAGACGGCAAATCTCCTCCCTTAAAGCCCTTCTTTTGGCTCATTATGGGGGTGGAAGAGGGGAAAAATTTCCCAAATTAGAACCCAATTGGACTCAACGCATTGTAACCTAGGTAACTTGAGCCTCTGTGCAGCGTTATCACCACCGCCACCGCCCGGGCGTGAGTACTCACCGGCACGCCTTATGGTTGGAGTTGAATCATCATCAAGTATGTATGGTCAGTATCCAAGCTTTCAACTACTCTTCGAGACAGATGAATAGGGTTGAGCAGGCCTTCTTTGAAGAAGGGCATTCGCTGGTTTTCAGCAGCATTAAGGCTAATCCTGACATTTCTACCATATTAAAGTTATCCTGGAAAGAAGAAAGGTACCGGTACCTAGAAACCATTAAAGTTAGTCAATTACTGCCAAGCGTGAATTGTATATTGCCAGGATCTTGTAACGTCCTATTGCTCATAAGTTATACGGCAAATTCGACATTCAAAGGAGATGACTCTCTGGTGGTTCATTTTGAAGTAGGCACTTATGTGGGCATTCCATTATGCAGGCCAGATAATAAATGATTATGAAGAGGGGCAAACACATTAACCTCGGCATAATTTTTCGAATGATTCCTCATGCGCAGAAGAATCCTCGCGCATGTGGTGTGGAAAGATGTGACGGTGTTTCAAGGCTCAACAGAGTGGCGAAAGAGGCATCTACTTTTTTTAATAAACAAGATAATACCTTAAAATGAATGCCAATTGTAGAGTCATCAGGTCTTTAATATTCTGCTCTGCAGTTTTGAGGAGGCTCCAAGAACAGTGGACTGGTGACGCAAGTCAGGTGAAATAGAGAACGAATTCAAAGCACCGTGGCGCCAAAAAGTGGGTTCGTTTTGGGACCAATTTGTGCGTAAAACACCTGTTTCAGAAAAAGAGAGAGAGAGAGAGAGCAAAAAAGAAGGAGGAGAAGGAGAAATCACTGACGTCGCAAACCCTGTCCATGTGCTAACAATGGCTCATCAAAATGCACGACTGGGGCTGCACGGCTTCAGTGAATGTCATTTCCAAATGTTGGACAGGTTTGTAAAAAACATCTTTTATGTAGCCCTTAAGCTTTTTAAAACAAGCCAGTTTCGATGAGGTCTTAAAATACTCCAGTGTAATCTGCCCCGGGGTGTGTGTATGAGTGACACGGGTAACCGCTCGCTGCTCCAATTTTGGATCACCACGTTGGATGCCAGCGTCACATGTACCTGCACCCACATGTCACACACCTATGCACAAAAAGAGATTAAAGATGATTATCTTGAATTAGCCGGGGACTTCAAAATTAGGAAGAATTAGTACCATTCCAGATTAGTAGGATACCTAGCCAGTCCAACAGGAGGCGGCCCCTTGGTCACTCTTTTCACGAGAGTGCCAAATTAAAGGTAGGTATACCAATAGCAGTTATTCGTAATTAAAAATAGCTGGAGCATCCGGGCTTCATAAAGAATGCTCTCCTCAGGCAGCATTACGGAAAATAGCCTCTATGACCTAGTATTACTGGACGCATTAAGTTTCCTCACAAAATCCTGAATAATGTTGACGAATGTTGCAATCGTTAAGAGGAGAATAATGTCATGACGCTCTCGAGAGGGTGATGGATGAGGATAATTAATAGTAGATGTGCCAACCACAGGGATCCTGTGTATCCAGCCTTTGTAAATGACGGGTCGAGCAAATAGAGTAACCCGCCTTCATCAGGAATGCCTCTCCTCAAGTGAAAGTAGGGATAGTAGCCTTAGCCAGCTGACGCATTGAGCATCCTCACAAAATCATGAACCTTCCTTGATGCATAAGATCTAGAAATCAACACCTAGGCTGTACAAATTGCTGCGAAGAGACCTTAGGTGTTTAAGAAGGTTTTTTTGCTCCTATTCTTAGGCTGAAAAAAAGTTTTACTGACGTCTAACGCTATTTTAGAACCATAAGAAGTTTGAAATGCAGTTGTCGATTTTCCCCTGGGGTCCGTTAGGGGACCGAGATAATGGCATTTACTTTTGACAGGTGATTGGGTGCGGGACATGTAGACAATCTCAATTTCATTATTTGTTAAGGTAAAATCAGTGCGAGGTAGTGTAGAATCCAAAGTAATCCAGATAAGAAATACTTTTTAGAAAAATGTCCGATCTGATATTGTTTTCTGCGGAACTTTGATTGGTTGAGTGATTGGTTCGGAAATGAATAATGTGTGACAGGAGTGGTCAAATAAAAAACTATCGCCTGTTTAGAAAGTAGTGATCCAGTTTTCAGTTCTTTTTAAGTATTACAAAAAGTTATTGCTCAAAAAGCCTCGCCTTCAACATCTCCATGTTAAGACCTCGGATGACAACCAGTCGTTTGATTCTGCATTGCAAACCAATTCCAATCCAGACGAGGGTATTCTTTTGGCAAATAATGCTCCAGCAGTGACTTTTATGGACTCATCTTGCAAAATATCGGGGAATTTATATCCCGATCCAGGGCGGAACATTAGGGCCTCATAAAACCCTATCTTCAAGTGGTTCATCACTTGACGGCTTATTGTGCACTCTTCCTGTCAATGATTAATTACCCAACTAGTTAAAAAGCAGGCAAACAGCATCAGATCGACAAATCACAAGTGATAAGGCATTAAAATGTGACTGATTCTGACCAAAAAATGAGATTAATAGGATGGTCAGCAGTCAGACAGTCGTTTGTCCTACCTAGAACTAACGCAGTACCCCGGGGGAAAATCTCAAACAAAAACATTGCATTTTGCGGAAATTGCATTTGGGCATGACCTTCGCTATAAGAGCCATCAACATGTTGCTTGAAAGCTTTCAATTTTGCTGCATTTTACCCACTACCCACGATAGAGACGCTATTAAGGTACACAAACCCTGGAGGTGGCTTCCCCCATAAACATGGACGCACGCTGAAGACTCCCAGATTCCATTGGTATGAGGGGCACGGAATTTGTGGTAGTCGTCTGCCACAATATAAAGAAATACAACACCTTAATTGTTTGTTAAACTCGCGGTTATGGTAACAGGGCCACTTAGACTTTCTTCTATTGGACGTTTGCCGTACCTTCAGGGAAGTCTTGACGCTCTGCATTCGTAGCAGCGGAAAGCGGATATGATCTTGAAGAACAAATAAACTGATTTCTACCGGTGGGTCACAAACCTTGGCATAACAGAAGAAGTGCATAGGCTACAGATAAGAGAATATATGACAACTCCTGTCAGAGGGGCTTAAAATGATGGCTAGTTTTGGCGACTATCCGGCACCTCTCCCCCACCCTCACGCCCCAGATTCAGCGTCCATTAAGGACAAAATTTTAGGTCCAGTAGAATTGCAGGGAGGGATCGGTGACCTCGTGGACAAGTATCTCCTCAATTGCATGGGAATTCGATGGCTGGTGCGGTTATTTAATGGGTGCTTTTCTAGTATCACTGATTACGTTGGGGTGGCTGACGCGGTCGAGTGACCAAGCGGAGAGTCTGGCACTATGAGGGGACCTTCGCTAGGCTGCCGGACCTCCGACCTATACCACTAGCCCCACAGCCCTTCTCTATGTTGACAATAAACATTCTGCCCAAGCGCTATGTCTTCTTTCGCCATCAGGAAGGTCTCGGAACGCTACAGTGCTTCAAATCTCTACTAGTTATTTCTCTCCCTAGATTGGAGCAAGATTTGGCATTTTTTTTTGAAACATCTTCGTCCATTTTAGCTTTATCATGCTGATTAAATCCTAAAAGGTGAACTTTTTACCACCACCTGAAATTAGGGCGTTGCAAGTCTCTGTCAGTCAGTCACATCCCAGTGAAAGTTGCTAATGAAAATCCCTTGGTCAGTTTAATGAAGGCACCTTTTACCTGACCTCGGCACAAATTTTATGGCTGATAACGCCTCTGTGTGTGTGTGCACGCATGTGTGTGTGCATGAGTGTGTGTGTGGCTATGGTACAGGTGGAGGTGGGGGTGAGGGGCGGCGGCTGCCGCTGCGGTGGTGGTGGCCCTTCGAAAGGTGTGGGTGAGGGAAGCTTCCACCCGATTGGTCGGGTGCCTGACATTCAATCGGCGCCCGGCTGGCCGTCTCAACAGTTATCTGTGAGGTGCCTCACACGCAAACATTGACCGACACAATAAAAAAAATTTGGTCACCATGCTGATGCCTCGCTGCAGTTGGACTGATCTCCTACTTCTCCTCGTCATTCTTACAGTGGACTTTACCCGAAGCATCACCTGGCTGTAAGTGGGCCTCTTTCGGTAGCTCTATAATGAAGCCAATTTTAAAAAGAACATTTTTTTTCTTTTTTTTTAAAAAAAATGAGACAGGAAAGTGTAATTTGGCTTACAGATTGTTCGACATTTTTGTCGTGCTGACCAAAACCATTGCCTTTACCATGAATACAGGAGTTCTTTACAGTTAAAATTACCTCCTCTATACCCGAAACAATCACCAAAATTTTGACCGGAAATTCATGCTTTCAAACTTTTCCGTTTTTATTCTCAAATAAATTAATTTGCCATCTAAATTGAGAATACGTAAAGAAATATGAAGGTTGTGTCGTGGATGCACTAACCGATAGCAGGAAATTGACTCGTTTTGAAGCTCACTGCTACTGTAGGATCCCAAGACTTCCTTGAAGATGAAAGTGGGCATAATACTTTGACAGAATACGCATTACCGACATTCACAAGGCCTGGGCTGCTACTGGCATGGCCAAGCCGCCCGGCAAAAGTCAAAAAGCCGAGCTTTAAGCGGTGTCCTGGCTACCAAATCGCATTTCGTCCCTTGTTGAAGTAGACACCGCCTCAACATGCTATTAGGCCAAGAGGGAGGGAGAGAGGTGGTCCAAGCTGTGTGTTTTCCACATCAGCCATTGGGAAGGTCTTAGTTGCTGTTTCCTCCCTGTGTGTGTTTGCCTCGGAGCCGTTAATGCTGTTAGAGGAGCACTAAAGTCCCCTACAGGTGGTTGCTGTAGCCATTAAACAACAATAAAAGTTCTTTTACTGCGTCGGCCTGGTCGTCTTCATTCAAGCTCTCGCTTGAATGTGTTCCACATTTCTTATGGCTTGGACACATGGATTTGGAGATTGGCATTGGTGTAGGTACAAACGGGTAGGGGAACCATGTGGAGGTCAGTACAGGATGCACGTGTCAGGTCTTTTTCCTCCTCCTTCCACTTTGGGATCTAGAAAAAATTAAAATATCTTTGCAATGCTGAACGCCTATTTACCATCACAACAACTCAGCAATCGCCTCTTGGTCGAGCTAGGAAAACCATACAGTGAAATCATGACTTTTCTTCACTCCCACGGACAAGAGAAACTCAGTAGATCTCTCATTTCGACATGATTTACCGACTTTACCCATTCGGATATGGAAATAGAAGTTGTGAGCGCAGGAAGCCTTGGCATGACATTGCCGCTACAAGATATGAAAATTTTTTTTGGAAAAGATCCTTCTGATTAATCACTAATCTGACCTAGACTGTCATAAAATGACGCCGCCAGACATCGACATCACCTAGTTACGACGTTGATTACGTGTCAAATCCCACGTCTAATTCACATCGTCTTAAATGTCTGGAGTTCAGAGATCTCAACACCCATTGAACGGTCAGAATTTAAACTAGGACAAAAGTATTGGCGAAGCCAGACTCATCTTTTAGCAATTTCAAAGGTACGAGAGTTCATTTGCTCCATGTGAGTTCTAGTGATCTTTTCTGCATCGCATCTCCTTCCAAGTACACCTCGAGGGTGCTCTATCGCAACGGTGCTTGAGCAAGTGAAACTGAATATTGTAGTGGCCTTCACCGATATCCACGGACTAAAGCCCTGGAGAAGGAGCGCTTCACACCAAACGAGTGTGTCTACGCCAAGTATCGCTATGGACTGGGGCGGAAACAGCTGAAATTTTGCCATCATCCCGAGGGCAGCTTTGCCATGCACGCGGTTCTCAAGTCGGCTCAAGCGGTGACCTACTACTGCCCGCACATATTCAAAGATCGACGCTGGAATTGCTCCTCGGTGGAATACCTCCCCAAAGTAACACCCGATATAGCAAGAAGTAAGCTCTACCGAAAGTAAACGGTCGTCATAAGGTCAATAGCCATGTTATTTGTGATTGTACACATTGTGGTTTGATCTTAAATAAGTAGTGGCCAGAGCGTCTATTTATATCGATGATGGCGATGCTGATTTCTCTCCTTTCAATAGGGTCGTAAAACGCTAGACTTGACTTGATCGTAAATAATTTAAACGAAAACAGGTCTTTTGGCACATACACATGAAACCAACACACCGTTAACCACAGACTAGCACGTTTTAATCAAGGAAATTTCAGCAGTCTCATTCCAATGCATCAGATCCCAACATTTTACCAGTGCCATTTTATACCTCTTAGAAAGACAGACGAACCAGTCTTCTAGCACATTCCTTCCCCCACACTTACAACATTCGGCAAAATACAGATTTTAAACATTTTGATACCATTTACTTTCAAAGTAGCTAGTTTTTACTTAGACTGTGGAGCCCGCTACTTATTTTTTATCAGCGACCCGAGAGAAAGCAGCAATGCACGCACTAGCCAGCGCTGCACTCGTGTTTGAGATAGCTCGTCGGTGTGCGGAGAATAAAATAATGGACTGCGAATGTGGCCGAATTGACAAATGGAACGTGCCTCCACAACCCCAGGAAATCGATGACCCCGGTCCGAGTGATGCCAACCAACCGCAGGACGTGCCGGTGCAATACCACTGGGGTGGTTGCTCCGACAACGTCGAGACCGCGAAGACGTATACACAGGCCTTTCTCGGCCTCCCCTCAGAGAATAGACCACAGAGAAGACGAAGTAGATACGTGATGGATGTCTATGGTCGCTATGGTCGAGTGCCCAGACAGACGATAAAAGCGCCGCAAAAGCAAAACTCGAGGAAGAGAAAGAGGAAGATCGTCAATCTTCACAACTACATGGCTGGGATCAAAGTCAGTCATGAAAGCTTATAATTGTCATATTGTCTACCTTGATTACAAGCAGTTAAACAAAATCTAGCCACTTTCCCCACTCTTTGCACAGGTGCTACTACTTGTGAAATGAGTAGCCGTTAGCAGATCTCTAATTGAGTGTCCGATGCTCCCTTCAAACGTTTAAACGCATATCCATGTGAAAAAATTGTATCTTTATCTTTTGTCAAAACCAGCCAGAAGACACCAGATTTTTAGCCAACGCATCTGCAATTCAGATTGTCACACTATTGTGGATTCACATCTTTCCCATTCAGATAATTGAAGGCTCACAGAAGATAAGATGCAAGTGTCAAGGTGTGAGCGGCAGTTGTGCTCACAAAATTTGCTTCCGTCAACTACTACGAGTGGACTCAGCGCAACTACAGGACATAATCCTTCAGCGCTACATGGTGAGGCACAAATTGGAGATTTTTGCCCAAGCAACCTTCCGCATAACTGTCACCCACGCTTGTAGATCTAACAGACCCTGAGATTACTAGGGGATAAAGTGCTTACCATATTAAAACTGGAGCAGATACTTTCTCATCGAAAACCTACTTACATTGAAATAACCAAGGGGACAACCAGGGAAACTGGGCTAAATCTGATTACTTAAATCTTCCAGATGGCACGATATGTTTCTGTCGAGTACGGAAACCTTCTGATCACCAAGGAATACGAATACGGCTCCTACACGCCTCGAGTAATTCACCACAGTGAATTGGCATTCGCAGAACACTCACCAGACTTCTGCGAACCCGACCCGCGTCTTGGCTCCGTTGGAACAAAAGGAAGGTAGGCATCTTTCTCCTGAAAACCAGTCTATTAGGGACCTAAAGTATCCGCTGGGTGAAGAAACCGAATTCTAAGGCTCCTGGTTCCATTGTAGGTACTGTTCCACCAATGACACAGAAAGAACACAATCCAATCACTGCCAGAACATGTGCTGCGGTAGAGGATATGTGACTTACGAGGAAACCACCTTTACCAACTGCAACTGTCGCATAACTAGGGATTTCAGAGTTATATGTGACAAGTGCCCCAGAATTGTTCTACGAAACATTTGTAAATGATTGTTGACTTTTCCCTAAATGTACATACATGATTACAAGTCACCCAACAGGCCTGCATAAAGTCCACAATAGATTCGCATGTTCTCAAGCGTTAAACTGAGTTAGCAACATTTCTTTTAAATAAAAGCAAAGGTATTATACGTACCCTAAAACCATCATCTTTTTGTCGAAACACATTTCCAGTTGAGGACTATGACACACAAGCAAAAGAAGTGAAACTACCTGAGCAATAAACCAAAAGAACTACATTTTGAAGATCTGGAGTCCCCAATAATTTACACATTACAAATATGCAAACAGAATATCACTGTTTCTCAGACCACTGCTTTGGAGTCAACGTAGTGAGGGTAAGCGCATGAATCTTCTTCATCTCTTCGGATAAGAGTGAATTAACCATTCTATAAGAACCAACTAAGTCCTTAACAGGTTTTACCGGTGACGCTGAAGAAGTGTCTTCCCCTCAAATTGATCTGACACCACTAGAACGTTAAGTTTTAGACCACATCCATCGGAAAAATCAGTTATGCCCTTAAAACACTCATTAGTAGAGACGAAGCTTATACCAAATGTAAAGGATTTAGAACAGAAATGCGTTCCCGCACAGAATCCTCCGTAGTAGTCATTAGGCGACGGTCGAGACACGAGTCAGGAGGACGCTAGGCTGTCCAATGCTAATCAAGTTTGTAGTCGACCAATCGGGTGATAATTACACTGAGCTCCATAAACAAAGGAAACGTCTAAGAGACAAATTGCTTAAATTTACGTAGTCGAGATCAAAAGGCTGATCCATTAGTGCCACACTCATAATTTTTCATGTTCATTTCCAGTAGCATTTTTTGTAAAGCGATTGGATTGGCGGCAAATTAAGATATCTGTTAATAATACTTTATCCCAAGGTCTGATATTATTGCATCTTGACAACAAAGCACCAACAAGTGTTAAAATTGCAAAATTCGCACATTAACACGCATTTATAAGGAAAAATACAATGCATAACTAACGACCAAGTTAAAACTCACGCTTGGCCAACGCAGCACTCTCAGGCTTAAACTCATGCCGCAAGATCTGATAAATACTACGATGGTAGATAAGACTAACCTGATTCAATCTAAAGCTAGGGAAACCTGGATGCTCTTTTGCCAAAGTCGAATCGATTTCCCAAACCAGCCCCGGCCTTTTCAAGTGGGCTGCGTTTTAAGCAGGCTTTGTGAATAATGTTATTTTGCTGCGCAACCTAGGGTAGAATTGTCCACAAATAATTTGTGCTTGCTATCTATTCTCTCACTTGATGATTCTTCATACCCACATCGACTTTTTCCGATTGCTTACGGACTGATTTGCTAATGATATTTCTTTGCCAAGTTTATGTTATTTACCGAAATTTTCCAACTTTTTACTGCCTTACTTGTGCCTTGTGTTGGCCATTCACAAGGTGCAAATAAAGTCGCAGTATTCTTGCAAGGGTGCTAGTACCACGCAGAAAATCCTAACAGTTACAATTCTCGGTTTTTGAATTTTTACTTTACATTATTTGTTTTTACCCTATATATCTGCTTCGGCATTGGCTACGGCTTATTATAATGCTTGCTTTTTGGGTGGCTCTTAACCGATCCTGTAATTCTGGCGTCAAATGCTCTCCCAGGATGCCCTCTCCCGTTGGTATTGTGTATTCAAGTGAAATCCACCGTCTTTCCGGTCTGTCTCCAAAATATGAAAATCGCTTCTCTCTTGTTATGGGTCTAACATTTGCATATGGCTTGGCGAAAAAGCTTCTGAAGATTCCGCCACTGGAATGGTGCCCTTCAAAAGAAATGGAGCTTTTGACACAATTTCATAGGTATGCTCTTCTTCTACCTGCTACTTCCGTAAGAGCATATCTGTTGTTGATTTTCCTTAAGGGGAGTACTTTACTTTAGTTAAGTTGTACTCTAATGCAGGTACATGGCAGTGCCATTCTGAGGACTTGGTTGCTATATCCAACTTTTGTCTACAATCTTTGAATTCCTAAGACTTTGGATCTAGTCAGTTTTTTTCCCTTGAGGAGTTCATTCTTACTAGTGATTCAGCCTTTTGTAAATTTCATACATGAAATATCGATTTCATTTATTGCAAAAGTATAATAATTTTTTCGCAAAACTAGTGAAGACTACATAAAGGCTCTGCAGCTCCTGGATAGCTTCTACACATTGGATGACGAGCCAAACATTCCTGATGACATATCCGAACATCTTAATGGCTTTGGCCTCAGTTACGATTGCAACGGGTTCAGAGGTGTATATGGCTACGCCCTTTCCGCTGTTCGGGGGACCTTAGCCGCTGTCGATTCCTTGGTCGATTCCCAATGTAAGGTAATCTGCAGCGGTTGTTCTTATAACGGTCCCGGACATAATTTTAACAGCATATTTGCGGGGGAGTTCGTGACATGCCTTGTATTCTGCCTTAATTCCCTAGATCGCGATCAACTGGGCAGGGGGTTGGCATCATGCCAAGCGCTCCGAGGCTTCAGGTTTTTGCTACCTAAATGACATTGTTTTGGGGGCTCAGCGTCTCCTCTCCTCACCCAAATTCTCTTCGGGTCCATTGCTCTACATTGACCTTGACCTTCACCACGGCGATGGTGTGGAGGAGGCTTTCGCATACACCTCGCGCGTTGTCACATTTTCCGTTCATCACGGTACCCGTGGATTTTTTCCTGGCTCAGGAGTGCCTGATGTAATCACTGGCGACTACTTTAGGGGAGCACGTGGTGGTCAATTTTCGTGTTTCAATCTACCTTTGGGTACGACTTCGATCTCCACTTAACGATGTGCTTAGTTAATCGCTAATTTGATTTACTGCTTTTCTGATTTTCTGTTTTTCAGATGATTTTTAGGCAAAATTAGCAGGATGATTGGTACCTGCAGCAATATTCTTAACGCTATTGTGTTGTTAGCTTGTATTATCAGGCGAGAATATCATGCCTCCGATGAATTAGAGTATTACCACACGAATAGGTGTTGAAGCCGAATCTACAGGTATCATTTGTGTAGATATGGACCAAATTTTTATAAATTTTACTATTCAACTGTTCTCTTCCAACTTGAATTTCATATTGAACATCTAAATGGCGCAAAATGATGGCATTTTCATACTTAGGCATATAATTTTAGGTTTTTTCTGTCGTTTTCACTTGCTTCATAAACTTGTCTTTTCCCTGCAGGAGTCGTATTATGGGTTAATCATCTCGTTTCTTGATAGCAAGCATATTCTGAACATGCATATTTTTATTGTGAAAGTAACTTATCTGAAATCGGTTTTAAGGAATGCGTGCTTTATTTCACAGCCGAAGGAGCTGACGACCACCTGTGGTGGTCCGCAGTAGAGCCCGTTCTCGTATCCCTCCATCAGTCCACAAAACCTATCGCTGTCTTTATCCAATGCGGGGCTGATGCTCTTTCAACTGATCCACATCGGATTTTCAATTTATCCGCCTCTCTCACCTCCAATCAATCCGCCTATGTTTCGGCCCTAAAGTTGGTGCTAAGCTGGGGTCTTCCTACTCTAGTATTGGGTGGAGGTGGGTACCACCTTGCGGACACAGCTCGACTTTGGTTAATACTGACAGCCGTCGCTATCTCCTGTGGAACCGGTGAAGAGTGAGTGGGACTATTTGCTCAGCAGAGGCCGCTTTCTTAATCCTTATAAATAATTTCGTAATTTCGCTCCTTAGGATTTTTCTCGAACAAGACATTCCAGACCACTCGAATCTTTCTTCATTTGGGCCCGATTTCACTCTAGACGTGAGGCCTTCCATGCTGCTGAATCGGAATTCAAGCGAGGCCGTTTCTCAGGCTGTCGATCGACTTCTTCGTCAAATTGATGACTATTGTGCCTTTAACCGCGTTTAACTTCTTCCTATCCCTATTTGAATTTTCACTCTACAATTTTATTCGCTATGCTGTTGTATTTGGTGTTAAATTATTAGATTTCGGCATTCTCCTTACTCAGACTTACCACCATCTGCCCGTAGTTGTTATTGCTTCTGCGCGTACTAGACTATGGGTTACAGAACAACATGGTCGTCTGGCGGTCGTGACTGCGCTGTCGACACCAGACCCCTTTTTGCTACGTTGAACTACGTAGTGGAACGATGTGGTCGGACTGACGAGGAATACTTTGCTTCCGGTAGACTAGGAGGAATGGAGCCTAGGCGTGTGGATGTGTAGTTCGGAAGGCTGAAAATTTGAAACAGCGAGAGGGGTATTTCTTGGCAAAATTGGCGTGGAGGCGGTATAAAGCCATTACGGTAATCCGAAGTGCTGGCAAAGGTGGAAACGAATGCAGACATGCAGAAACGTTTAGCGAGCCAAAAGAACGTTCCAGAATCTTCATGGACGTGCAGCTTTTGCAGAGTTCAGGATGTTCACTGAAATCGTAATAGGCAAGAGTAGTAAAACTGACCATGGGTAGATTAAATGCAGAAGGCTGAGAGCTTTTAATCATGGCCTTAAAGGCTGTCACAGGGATTTGATCGTTCACGTGATCAAACGCAGTTGCACAAAGTGTCAAATGTCTGGTTTTCTTCAGTGATCGAAAGCTGACTATATTATCAGGGTAGTTTACGGACACCTACAAGTGCATTCAGAAACATCCATCAATCAATCTCAAAGTCGATTATGATGCCTGAAAACTTGCTCCACTGTGGAAGAGCGAGATCATTTTTCTATATCATTGGCCTAGGCAAAAACTGACTTTTTAGCTTTTGTGGAAAAAACCTTGAAAATTAAGTATTTTGCCGGCAAATGTGCCTTAAGCATAAAACGCCCTAATGATTGTTTTACTTTTCGAATTTATTTATTTATTGCGACCTTGTTTCTTCCACCTTTCTATTTTATCTTACAATGTCGTGGTGTTTGGTTGCAGCTACTGCAATAACCATTGTATGTACTCTTCCCATATTTGTTCAAGGTACCTTTCAAAGTAAAGCAAATATTTTTTTAGGAATCGAGTTTGGCATTTTGACACAACCGAGTGATCTTGGTTTTGAGAAATATGTTGAACCATCTAGTGAAACAAGATCCATATTTTTCATACAACCTACTAAATCGGGCTTTATCGAAGCAAATATAGGTGGTGTAGAATCTCGACACGACTATAATATGTCCAGCATTTCTGTGTTCCTAAGCGACCACTTAGTTACAATGCAGGGCAATTACATTTCCGATCTCTTCACACTCTGCAGCGTTGAAAATGCTCACTTGGTAGCCAAAAGTAATGCTGTTCTTCTTTGTCACTTTGACGTGTCAATGCCTTCTTATGATGGATATATTTTTTCATCATCTTCCTGTCTTATCCACTGTGCAAAGGAAACCGAGTGTGCTGCGAAAATTGATTTGGATTTTCTTAGACGACAGGCTCAGATTTCCGTTCCCAATAAAAGCGAACTTACGATTTCCTATAATGTTACCGCCCTCGACGTCAATTCACTGAGTTCTCAAAGTGCAATCATTGAAAGAGATGATGTTACCAATTCGCTAATATACAAGCACATGAAGCTTCCATCGGTATATGTTCAGCGGCGCCCAGATACTGAATTTTTAACACTTCTTACAAACAAAAATGGATATCCTTCGATTCAGTTAGAGGCACCCAGAATATCGGATGCAAAGTACTTTGACTTAGTCATTTTACAAACTTCATCTACAAGCGTATGGAAAATGAAACTCAAGTGAGTCTCTACCAATTGCACGTTTAAATAAAGGTAATACTTTTGTAGAGCACTATAAATTAGTGAGTTTATTATATTTATAGGTAATTTGTTGCCATCACAGAGTTTAATTTTCCTCTCATGAGTATTTCTAGCGGGATCCTGTGTCCGCTAGTTGTTTAATCGTTTAACATGTTTACCTCCAGTGCCACATATGAGTAGTATCTTGGTGTTTCACCCTAACTCTGCGTCCCTAATGCATAAAATGGATGTTTAAACACTTTTGCTAGCTAGTTACAACAGATACTCTTAAAAAAAACTAATTGGGTTTTAAAAAAGTATAGTCTGTTCTTTTTTGGTGTAGGCTTCATTGGTTAGTTTTTTTGTGCATTAGGAAACTCATTTAAAGCAAAAAAAGGTCGTGCCTTTTAAACAACCAAGGACACTTAAAATCATTCTTTTTCAAAACTCTAATGTACTGAGCGTCAAAAAATAATTTTCACGTATGGCACTTGTTTATGATTAAACTTAATCCGATTTACGGATCAGAAAAATTAAAAACAAATGATATTTGTTCCTCCTTTTAAAACAAGTGCTTGAACCAAAATATCGCTTCCGCAAGAGTTGCTAAATCATAACACACATGAAAAGGTAAAGAAAAATTTGTTGATAAGCATCTCATTTATCGCGTTTTGAGGCGCGTCGAGCTAGTTATTTCATTCATGCAGATCCGGACTCATCGTCGAGCCAAGAAGACGCAAAAGCGCTTTAAGACCGTCTAAAAACTAGTCTCTTTTAAGTCTTGGGCGTCCATGTCTCCCTTAAAGTTCATCTGTCCAACTTTCTACTAAATGCTTATGCCTAAGCTTTCCTGTCACCGGCATTTCTGCCCTGACCTGCACAAGACCACCCGGCCCTTAGGTTAACTCTATTCCGTCCGGGTCACTACTGCTTTTCTTGATTTGTCCAGTAGCCAGTAGCCGGCTATTTTGTAGCATATTTACAGAGATATTTATGCAGGGTTTCCTGTCTAATTTGCAGCCGATCATTTTCAA
>NW_020170490.1:227695-256880 GCF_000524195.1 Echinococcus granulosus
CGGCAATCCCACACTATCTCAGTTGTATCGCTTATTTGTATACAGCACTAACGCACGATTACTTTGCAAAGAAGGTAGAAGTATTAAAGTGGTGTGTTTTTGCTACAAACGAAAGTGTGTTTTTGCTTCATGGTTGGTTAATACAGTCGTTTGAGAAATCCTAGCCTGCTAGGGCTTGATCTATGTACTTCAGCATTCATCCATACGTGAGAAGTGCTGCAGCTCCATTGCCTGTTTTTGAGCTTGAAATGATAAACCTAGGCTTCAACTACTGCAAAACTCTTTGCTGAGTTTAGTCAATTGCCGGAGCAGCTACATAAAATCCTGTTTCAGTAGCATTAAGGCACAGTGCAGGCATAAATCAAGTTCCGTTCGTCACAGAGCAGCTTTATATTCCTTTTGTACTTCCTCGTGAAGATGTTTACAGCCAGACCTCTGCACCCCTTTGCATGTGCCTCTTACATTTGCAGTCCTGTCATAAATAACTTTATTAAAAGAGAACTTTCTCTTTATGCCAAGTAGAGGCAAAAAGCTGAATTTGTGCCACTAATCAATTGTAACCATTCCTTTGGAACCACCTTAGTAACAGAATGGTAGCTTTTAATAGACTGAATTAGCCATATGACACATGTGACTAGATCCTACAAATTACTCTGGCCTTCTCCTTTTACTCCTCCTCCTCCTCCAGTGTTCTCCGTCCCCAATGTAAACGCAAAAGTGCGGTCAGTTATTCACAACCCTCCCATAAAAAGTTTATGGTTTAATTGACCATGAACTGGCAAATGAATCATAACTGCACTAAACTTTAACCTACCTTGGAGCCTCGGTCTGAGAGAGAGGAATAAGTTATTTTAGACAATTTGTTGATGGCAAATAACAATTGATGGCAGCTAATTTTATTTTATTTTCTCTGTTTTATGCATTTTTTGTAATTAAAAAAAAAACAATTTGGCAAGTAGGACTGTGGTGCCTCCAACTGATGGGCATTTTTGTATACTTCGGTGCTTGGGTTTTATTAGGTCCTAGAATCCACTGGAACCCCCGCCATTTAAAAGCTAAATTTACGGGACAGAATGAAATCCATTAACTTGCAAGTTAAACTCAAAGATTGCAATTTTTAATCACCCCAGAAGGAGGGGTAAGAAGTCTGTATCCAACTGAAAGTACCTGTGTGGGACAGCATGGGATTACCAATTTCACTTGATCTGCGTGGTTTTAAAAGAAAGGAAAAACGAACCGTTTTTAGCCTAGAGTGGTGTTTTAAAGGTAACTGCGGTAAGACCCTTTAAAACTCTTCTTCAAACAATTTACGCCTTAAGCACAGTTCATCTACTTTCTATAAAACTAGTTGAAAGGTGGAAAAAATATCGCGTCTTCACTCGGTTGACATCATCCAGGCACCGTAGACGGCTCCGGAGCGAGCTTTTCCAGATGGTTTATGGCTAGTGTTACATTCCTGCAGAATACAGAAATGGGATAGTTGCCGAAGTTGGGCATCATTTTCAGCCCTTCTGTTAGAGGTCGTCACAGATCCTCCCGTTTGCAGTATATGCCCTTCCAGCCCTCGCGTTAAGGTTCACCGATCAGGCATGGAAATCTGATCTGCTTTCCTCTGCTGCCCCGAGTCTCTCAGAAGGGCTAGAGGTAGCGGCTACTGGCATGGTCCAGATGCCATGTCACCCAGCGGCGGTAAAATAGCGGGGAGTCCTGAGCGCCCATGCAACCAAAACTGAGAGCCAAACCAAGAATTTTAGCATCACATTAACAAATTACCATTTAAAACGCGCATTCCTATGTTTATGGGCTTTTCAGACTAAATTCCTCTCCCTAAAATGATCTCCATTTAGAAAGGAGATCAAAAATCTCTGGAAATGACCCATTAAGTTGGATTTCCGATTTAAAATTGGAGACATATATGAGTCACTCGTCCTTATCCAGCACCATTACTGAACAATTTTGGCCCTCTTTTTTACCAATGAAATAATTAAGCTGTCAGTTAGGGAAATTGGAGTGATTATGTGATTTTAGGGGCTACTCATCGAAGTCAGTCACAATGAAGGCGATTTAGACTGTCATTGTCACGTCTTCTTCCAGTGGATCGCTGAGCCGCCTAAAGGGAGGTGCCATCTGAGGCGTCCACATCAGTGGCCTGGCCATGGGGCATGCGGAGGTTAAGATAACTCGTAAATTTAACAACGCAATAGTGAAATTTAACATTCACCTTACAGTTGGGGTGAATCCTTGCATAAAATGGGGAAGTACAACTATCCACATATCCAATTTCCCAGTCAAGATTGTGTTGGGGATTGTTGGATCACTTGAAACTACAATAACATAGCTAGGGACATAGTCAGGGGTCGTATTTAAGCCTATCCACGGTGTCTGTTATTCACGGTAATATTGTGGTCTTTAGAACAAGGCTATTAATTATTCACATGGATCTGGTGGCTGAAAAAAAGTCGACTCATTACCTGTTCCTTAGATTTTTTTGGTCTAACTGTAAAAGAACCCAAATTATTACCAGAGGGGTAACATTGTCGAGCAGATTTTGTAGCTTTCTCCAGAGCTCATCAAAATTGCAGTTATTTTATGTCCCTTGACACTTTGACATCATTAACTGCAGTCATTGTCCATCACTTGATTCCGGTCTTTCCACAGATTTGTCTTCTCAAGTCAGCTCCGATTTCTGTGGGCCAAGGAAAAGGAGGGCGGAGTGTGGAAACTGCAGGGAACGCCGTCACCTCGTGGTCTGACAGTCAAGCTGCGGCAGCGAAGTTTACCACAACTCCATTCACCATCCGCCTCCACTTTGGATGACGTGAATGACAGCATTCAGGCGAATACTCTAGAGGAGAGCATTTTAATTCGAAGAACGTGAGTTGCTGCTACTCCCTTTTTAAAGTGGCTTGGATGGCTTAAAAGTAAAAGTCGCTTACACTGAGTAGCCATCCCCCACCAAATAGTAAGTATGTTTTTTCTCCATAAAAGACAGAATTCTTGACAAAAGTTACTTCTTTTCTATCGATACTATTAAGAAAGATGTGAAATTTTTATTTCTCACCGAAAAATGATGTCCGAGTACCAGTAAGTGGAATTTACCGGACACTGCTTTATCCGCCTTGTACAATTTTACCTGACCCCTGCCTTCCGCACTCCCCCTTTCCCTGCAGAGCTTGTGTGGGTGATAAAATCAGAAGGATTGCCAAAAAAATTCCCGGGAGAGTTGGCTTGTAAATTGAGGGTTGTTGAATATTTCTAGTCGTGTTTTATGGGGATTTTAACAGCCCACCACATCTGTAGTTTCTTGGCAGCTTGCCCATGGTGCCGATAGTATTTACCGTGCACTAGACACCTTTGACATGTCAAGTACCCGACCAAAGGGTTGAATTTTGATCCTTCTGGCACGATGACAGGCGTCATGATGATGGCAGAAATAGTCAGATCACTATCAGCCTGATTTATTATTTCTACAGAACGCAAAGTTAAATGGCTTAAAATAGATCCTTCCGAGTGTAGCGCTTTACTCCTAATTCCACTTGATTGAATAGGAAGTTTAAAAAGGCGAGTTTGATCCAGGTAGCGTTCTATTGCAATATCTGCGCGACAAACTGGTATTGGCAGCGGCTCCTTTGAAGTTAACTAAGAGCCATACCCAGTGAGTCATGTCACGGCCACTTTGATTATCCGTTGATGAGGCGAGGACACACGCATCCATGACGGCAAGAAAAACGGAAGGTCGTGATCACCTCCCACTACCACTGCAAAACTGTACAGCTATGGCGTCGAAACTTTTGACCCTGACATTTAAATAGGAGGTCAAAGCGCAAGGTGGTCTTTTGTGATCCCGTAATAAATCGCTTGGTTGGGATGGCTTCACTCACAACTTTTAAGTGCGATATATAACGACTTCAAATGTTGTTTTTTGATTAATATAATTTGATCAAGTAGAAAAACACAATTTTAGTTAGGGATCTCGTTATCCATTGAGCCATTTACCTATTTTGTCTTCAAGTTTTCTTGGAAATCTGCTATTTAGACAGAATGCGGGTGACTGCAAGCCATCCAACGCCCAATTACGTCGGACATCCTATCTACGGGATTGTCGACATGTATAACCTTTTTTCTTTACAAATTCTCTT
Source organism: Echinococcus granulosus (assembly GCF_000524195.1). Lineage (NCBI taxonomy): Eukaryota > Metazoa > Platyhelminthes > Cestoda > Cyclophyllidea > Taeniidae > Echinococcus > Echinococcus granulosus. The sequence continues at coordinate 231,835 of NW_020170490.1, forward strand.
ATGCTAGACAACTTTGAACTGGTGCATCTATCAGTATTTCTGAGGCAGTTTCAGTCAAATTTTTTCGAAATGAACGACTTTGTTTGAAAAGGATAGTTCAATAAGGGTAACAGTTACACAAATTATAAAGTTTTGAGAGACTAATAAGTACTTGTTTTACTTTGCTAGTCAAATAATTTACCACATATGTATCAAAACAAATCAACAGAGTTGAAGGGAAACTCACTGTCTTCTGGGCTCACTTAAATTACCAGTTTGAATGCAATAACAGTGTGGTCTACTGAAAGTTTTACGTTTTTTTTTCGAGATATGTCTGGATGTTGTGTTCACGCGAACAAAGGCACCGTTTACTTCATGGTGTTTGGCATTGGGGCAAACATTTTTTGCGAGAAATCATAGGCGAGAATAAAAAGCATTGGAAAGTCGCTATCTTAGTGCTGAATTAAAGGTCACTCTGCCAATAATCGCATTGTTTTGCTAAGTATTTTACGTTGGGTAAGGATGCCAAAACCCCATTAATGGGCACACCTGGGAGGCCGAAAGAGGAGCACATCAATGCGTGACATCAAGGTAGTCTGCAAGGTTGACAAAATTACATTGAGTCCATCGCTTTCTTTTGAGGGGTCTCAAGGAAATACGTTTACGCGTCATAATGACACGACGACCAAGTCGGTTTCTCATTTGGTGAATTTTGTAGAGGGCAAATTTGAGCGTGACTAATCTTCTTTTTCCCCAACTTTCCTAGGCATTTTGGGATACTTGAACGTGATTTTTGGTGGGACCTTGCCATTTATGGCCTAGTCCGACAATTCCTCTGTACCTTGTTGAGAGCTAACTACCTTCCTCATCACTTTTGTGTGTGAAAATCTCTACAATAGCTGGATCAAATGTTTGGGGAATAACGAATAAGTCTTCACTTAATTAGTTAGTCAGTCAGGTAAATTTTGCAGTCAACCCGAAAATAAGGCTATTTTTATAAGACTATTGCTTCTTTTCACGTCTGCTTTGAGGTTATGTCTATTTGTTATCAGTCCGTACCTTTGCCATTATCTCGCATATAGTCCATTCGCTTTTTACCATATGCTTTAACTTGGGCGGTCAAAGTCAACTGCTTTGTCTCAACCTTTTAATTTAATGCTTTTGATGTTTTTTTTTCAAATCACAGAAGTAGAAGCAGAGACGTTGATTACTAAGTTTGCGTTTAAATGGGGGAGGCGGCCGGGGCCAAGAGCATTTGTCATTTCCATTGTGCAGAGCGCGGTACGTTGATTGACAGTCAACTTTGAAATTCTTAGTACGCGACGATGATTCACTGACAGACAAGTAAGCGCTATTGCTGTATCACTGATTAAAAATTGGCTAAATTATAGGTTACTCATTTAAGGTAGAACCTTGATGCTTTTTGGGCTGCACTTTTTACAAGCAAAGACTTATATTGGTGTCGATTTCCTTAATTAAACTCCGGCTTTGGTATAGATGGTTGATATGGGAATGGCGTGCACCACCCAATTTTTAATTGCTCTCCCAGAAGACTCAACTCCTCCTCCACTTGCAGGAACTGAGTGTGAATCAAGCGCCCAGTCCCTTTTAGTATATTTCTTTGTTTAAAAGTTTTCGTTTCAGCAAAAGTGGTTTACTTTAAAAACATATCTTCTTTTGCCTTAAGAACAAAATTTTCTGGAGTGAATTTTTTTTAAATGCTCTTTATTTGTTGTGGACGTATGAGTAATTCAAGCCCCTTTCTATCCATTGGAAAGCCGTTTGAATATTTGAGTCGTGCAGACTCTGTTCCTACCGCGGTCTGATGCAATAACAATGCACACCCGCTTTTACCTACCAAGATGGATTTACGGTGCTCTACTTCATCTTCATAGGTGTCTGGACTACTTCCTCATTTGTAAGTCTCAAACAGCTTTGCTTTGTTTTGCTATAGAGCAACACAGATAGGCCTGCTTCGGTTCGAGAGAGTGATGAAGAATTCAAATCGCCCCTCCCAGTCGGTTGTGGAGTCATTCACTCATTTACCCACCTCCCTACCACACATAAGCGATGTGGACGATGATCCCGAGATCGAAGACACTGAGGAGCTTAACGTCATCAAGGTTCGAGTAACTGGTATTGATTGGCCCAAAGGTATGGCCAATGCATCCAGACTACCGGGTGCCACCGGACGTCTGGTCCGACTCCCAATCCCCGAGACACTTCCAGATCCCAACAGCATGCACATTTTCGTGCAATTTCAAGTAAGCGATTGCCCGTTTTGAAATCCTTAATAATGGTGGACGGGTGAGATTAAGTAAAACACTTTGTAGGATCATTCATCTTATTGCCTCCGCCATAAGTGCATACGACAAAAGTTAGGGATAACCGGTACCATAAAAGAGCCATAAAGCATCCGGACTGCGATGGTCGATTTGCCCCTTAAGTGACTTGGCACCAAGCGTATTAAAACGTTTACAGGACAATGGTCCATGTGACATAAGGAAGAACTTTTCCCTCAATAAAGTTGTTTCACCTAATCCGCCTTTCAACTGATTTTGTTTAAATAGACAATTCTTTCCAACTCTTCATGGTGAAGTGAGTCATAAAGGTAATGGGCTACAAGAGGTTATATATTGCTGGTACATTGCTTGTGTCAGCCTCACTACAGCCTGTTTTAAGCGCCTAGTCGGTAGGCCAATTTTGGAGAGCTAGCTACCTACCTACCTAACTTCATTCGTCTTCTCTCCATGGAAGCTTTTTCTCCTTCTCTCATTTTCTTCAGTGGCGGAAGCCGTTGCCGATTTCCTTCCTTCGTCCTTCCGTGTCTAGCTACTTTTTCATGCTCTTTGTGAATCATTTCACACTGCAGTGTTCTACCTGGCTTGAATTCTTAGGCCCCACATGGGATTTTGCTTTTATACAATAATTTTTCATGAGAATTTTACCAGACTGGCTTGAAATTAAGTAACTCGGGTAATTTTAAAAAAGAAAAAGTGGTATTGTCTAGGTGCTTTTAAATTTGGTGTTAGCTGGCAGTTCTTCCAGAGAACTGACAGTTAATAAATTCATGGAATAACGCTAAATTAGTTATAAGAAAGCTAAAAGGTCCTGTAGAGTAGGCAAAAAAATGGCTTTGACCAACTATCTGATGTTAGTCAGAATGGTGAGGTATAAAACATGTCAAATCACAGCCACTGAGGGTGCTTCTACCAAAAACTTTCGACATTCTTCCCACAAGTTTTTGATCTTATGGGTAGAAGAGCACGAAGAATTATAAAATCAGACTGTAACGCCTCAAAACTACCCTAGAAATCAAAAAAGACACAATACTCAAGCATAGTATGTATTGTCGACTTTGAGCAGAGCATGGGGCTACAGGCGTGGCCCAGAGGCCTGACTGCTCGGCAAAAGTGCGATAGCGGAGCTCCTAACTGGATCGTTACTAAATCTGACCTCTTTTCATCAACACTTTTACCTTCGAATTCGATGTATGTCTGTTTCTTGCGTCTTCTCTTTTAAGGAATTCTTAATGCCACAGATGCAGCGCCTCGATTCTTTCGCGAAGTCGTCCCAACGTCCCTGTGATATGGAAGGAAGTGAATTACTGGCCCACAAAGAAACTGAGAGGCCGCTGCAGCTTAACCTCTGCTTGGACTTAAGCGCCCACCGAGAAAAACCATCAAAACAGTACAAAATTATGTCATTTTCGAACGTGGGTTGCATGTAAGCACCAACATTCCACAATTCAATGAATTCATGGTTTGAGCAGTTCCGCCGTGATCAGTGCTCCACATTTTAGGGCAAGCCTTGGAAAGACCGAGGCAGAGTTGGGAAATTCTCGAACTCCTTCTCTTGATTTATTTCCAAGTTTGAAACTGGTGACTTCTTGATGGCTCAAGATGCCTCTATGGAAGTTGATTGCTCAATTGTCGATCTCTCTTCCGGTATGTAGACTTGGGCGGTAATGTGTTGTCGGCAGTACCCAATCCACAGTTTTTTGGTGGTTGAAAGTAACGTTCAACAACCTTCGTCCAACAGGAGACATGAAATGGTAGTTCAAGTAGAGGATAAGCTGGTGTGTAGGCACCCCTGTTGATGCGGTGGGGCCTGCCACCTCCGAGGGGTTGCCTTGCTTATCACGGTTGACAATAAAAAAGGTTTTGAAATAAATACATCCGTGCAATAGAACTGCTTCTTTAGTTGCCTGCCTATTAATTCGCTTAATTAATAACCCTTTTCCTCCCCCTCTTCCTCACTTTTGCCCCATCCAAATGGCAATTAGGCAATCTTGTGCATGACTAGCACTAAGCTTCTCTGGTGGACTTTTCCTCCTGACAGTTCGCTCTTCCAAGACAGTGAATTACTGAACCTGAATTACTTCTATTAAATGCTTTTACCAAATGCTACAATTCCATCCCAAGTTACTTATACACATCCCTCTAGTGGCCAGAAGCACTTACAGATGCCTCCAAGCTCCGAAGGGTTAAATTTCTCCTCTTAACAAACTTTGACGACCTACCGTAGAGAGGGATGTGTAGTCAGTCGGGCAGACTTTTGATGCAACTATTCTAGAGGGGGGAGGTTGAATAATTTTCCCTTTAAACATATCCTCGAAAACCACAGTCAGCAATCAAACCTTGCTTTGCGTAGGGACCGCTACTTGCGCTTTCCATGGAGGAGGATGTAATCCACCTTCTACCTTCCCTCTCCTACATAAATCAAGCAACACAATATCTATGTAAATCCGTCCCTATGCCCCATACACGAGAAATGGTTTTCTGGGAATTGGCATAGAAATTTGAGCAACACAATGGGAAAACTAGGTTTTCCAGATTGGCATTTACTATATTTTACCTTAAAGAACCAATAAAGGGGACAATTCATCCCCTCGTGGCTAATCTCAGGAGCAAATCTCTGTTCTGGTGCTGCATTGCCATTTTAGGCACCTGATTCAAAGTCCCCTTTACTTTTTTTCCTCTTTGAAACTGATTCAAAACTCCCGGCAAATATTTTTCTAAGGTAGCATGCACTGTACTCCGCGAATGGCGGCTTGGAAAACGAGGTGGGGAAAAAAGAATCACGCGTTACACGATCTCATTTAAATGAGCTTCGAACCACACGCACAAAAAAGATCACCGACACGAGAAAAAGCCGCGGTTATCAGCAAACCGTGGCGGGTACTGAACGCCGACTGGTGGTGGAGAGGTTGTGACAGTGGCGATAGGGGAAAAAGGGACTTACAATATCACAGTTCAGTGAGCCTTGGCAAAATTTCAGTCAAGTTAGCATTATCAAAGACCATTTGTCATCCAAAAGCCTCATTCATTAAAGGCAAATTTTTGATTTGTCCTCCAGTATGTGCTAGTGTTTGGGCGCCAAACATAGCAACAGCAGTAGTAGCATCAGTCTGGAATTCTTCCACTTCTCCTTACCAGCGAACACCTCAATTCATGACGGTACCTCCAGAATAAGGTCTGATTGGCGAGTCCTTTTATTTGAGGAGATAAGAGATAACTTTGTAGCAATTCGTTTGCTGGATGAAGATTTATTTACGTGTATTTACTCAACCGCTTGGAGGTGTCTGTGCGTTGCCCCATCTTCTTCACTAACTATGAACACGCAATTAAATACTACAGCTAATTTAAATAAATAATCGAATTACAAGAAAAGTGAATGAAACCACTTCTTACCATCTGTTCGCTTTCCCATCCGGTAAGTGGTAACACGCTCTACGGTCCTCGCGTATGTTCCGCCTTCTCTTACAACCCTCTCCGTCCCGAGTAGGCTTCGGGCATTTTGATTAGGTTGAATATCATTCTATTGGGGCAAAAAAAAATTAAAAGCTGTTGATTCTTACGATTTGGGAACATTCACTCCATAATCGGACTCAAGAATTGTGCGTCACATACAAGTGACGACTTTAAAGCACCCACGAATCTGCGTGGAAATTAAGGTCTTATGCTCAGTATTTTCAGTCACCGCGATTTGTCATTACTAGAATGACTTTTAATAGTTATTTCCTTTTGTTTTAAACCAATGTGAAAGGGAGAACAAACGAGAGGCGGCTTTAAAAGCCTGCCGAAAGACGATGATTTTAGGGGGGAAAATCTTTTCCTTTCTCAAGAAAATGACTTTTATGTCAAGTAAACTCGAGCATGACTGCTCTCGCATTATTTAGCTAGTCTTGAAAACTTTTTTGTAGCAAGCTAAAAAGAGGAGACAGTTGAGTCGGCACTCTACTCCTACACTGTGTAGGCACGATAAGTCTCCTGAGAGCTTTTAATTGACCTTCCTCCTATTTTATTAATCAGCCGTAGTTTCAAGTCTCTGGACTGCCTCTTTTGGCAGCATCTCTACCACTTTCTTAAAGTAATGATCACTGATTAAGCATTAGCACCCATCATATCGACGATTTGGGAGAAGCGGCAGGTGCTGTCACTTGTCAGATCTGACAAGCCAGACCAGAAAGCGGCAGAGTGACACTTTAGTCTCACTTCCTCATAGGGAACGTAAATGAGAGGAGGCTTTAAAAGTCTGCCGATGGGCTGGTAAGGGAAGATGCTTAATTGCCCTCGCCTACTCGATCAAGGCGTCTCCAGATGCAAGATGGGGTGTCTTCACAATGGATTCGTCGCATTATTCACTGTCCAGGTGGATTATTCACCAGGTTATTGACAGCACACACTTTGGGAAAGGATAAGGCGGATTGGAACGATGACGGGGGGATGGGAAAAAAATTTCCCATAACTGAAATGTGGTATGGCTCGCTTTTTTTCCTTTTTTTCTCCATCCCTATTCGGGCCGCGAGAAGTCTATCCGCCGTCTGTCCGTCCCTCGATCAGTTATAAAAAACATGTCTTTATCTAGAGCGCTGTGAAAAGGCCCTTTGCATTCGCCAGCGGGACTGGCAAATGCAGCGTAGCTATGCCAGGAGTGAGTTCACGGTTCGAGAGGATTTCATCCTAAATAGAGTGGAGGAGAGGCGTTTTTAAGTATTTTTAATGCAACAACCAACAAACTGGAGCCCGTTTCACCAGAAGAAAAAAGGGAGGCACACGTAAAAATGCAGGCTGAAGAGAAAAAGGATGCCGCTTTGTTGAAAAGTGTAAAAACGTTTGTCATTTCTTCCATCTTCTTCAACTGGGTCTGCAAAAATTTCACCTTACTAGATTTGCTTTTCCTTCATATGACTATTGGCAGCGCTACCGAATTCCATCAAAAATCAGGCTTGTTTATGAGGCCACAGCCATTAGATCCTTCTTAGAAAGGTGCTTGACATGTGTGTGTGCATGTGCGTCTCCGTGGAGCGGTGGAATAAATCAAAACTCCTTTCAAAATTATGATTCGTGTACCCCGTTCCCCTTTCGTGACTGACCTAGATAATGTAGTAACACAGACCATTGCACAGGTTGAGCCAGTTAGTGGCGGACGCTGAAACCGGGACAGGAGGCATTGTGACAAATTCAAGGCGTCTGCGCCTGACACATCGACACTGTTACGCTCCTGAATGATACATTTCGTAGGCGACTTGCTAGTGTGCCCAGTATGATAGCTTGTAAGTACCTCTTTCAAAGGATTGTCTTCTTGAGGACAGTCATGCAGACCTGATTGGCTATGGACGCAGCTAATTCCTGCACGGCAAGATTTGCCCTCTCTAATCTTGACCTTGTCTCTAACCCGTTCTATGAGCCAATAGGGTAACGGCTTAGCTACCCGTGGCTGCACGCTCGGCTTATCCCGGCGCTACGGACCAGTGATTACGTTTTTATGGACCATCCATAAGTTTTTCTTCATTTCCTGACTGTATTGCTAACCTAAGAATGGAATTCTATGCCATTAGCCGATTAAGTCTTCACCTTCTTTTAACATGGCAACCTTCATAAGGCTTGTTCATGCAACCCCAGAAGGGGCTGGTCGGGCATTTTCTACGACCAGTCAATCAATGGAGGCTCATTTTTACGAATTAATTTTCTTCCAACCAAAACAAACAACACCGTACGTAGAATGGATATATCATTCGAAAAGCATGCACTTGTTTATACTGGGCGCTATATTTTGCTGCGAAACAGAGATGACATTTTATTTCCCAGCTTCAGCGCACCTAGAACGAACTTTAGACAGGGCAGCTTTTTCTCCGCCTCTTCCCCCTCCTCTCCTCTAGTCGCGCGCAGCGCGCTTAAAAAAAAGAAGCTCGCTTTCACTACGCCAGGCTTCATTGCAGTCACCCTTGTCCTTGTCGTCGTCGCCGTCGTCGGGTAGATGGGAAGAAAAGGCCTACTTATTTCGCCTAACAGTGCATTATACTGGTTTTAACTTAAATGTCGTTTTGTTAAATGCTCCAAAAGTGGACGTGGTTTCGGTGACGGTGAAGAAAAAACCGCTCGAAAATCGTAGCCTTCACACCAGAAGCAAAGTAGAAATGCGCTGCTCTGACAGTACGCGTAATCTACTGTAATGGCAGTAAGTGGTATACCCCCAAATTCTCCGAAAGTGGAGGTTAGTCTGGATCTGCTGAACTGAGGTTTATCGATGATTTGTTATCCACAATGAGCTATGCATTCTCCATTGCAAAATTTTTTTTCTTGAATGTTTTTTCTAGTAGGCCTCTCATTTGTTGTCGGCGGAGACGTAACTAGAAGGAGTGTGAAATGGCCGCTCGACATCCTAGACATTTAAAATGAATTAGATCAAGTGTGTAGCGCTCTGAGTCTTCTTTGAAATCGAATGGAGGCATAATACTAAGGTAGAATAGGTATTACCGACGTACGGCGGGACCTGAGAGCTACTAGCATGGCCCTGGAGGACGTGTCGTCTAGCGCAAGTCCAATTGCGGGGCCTTCAGCGCCTGTGAAACCAAAGAGAGCACGTAGTTACCTTTTAGGAGTTACCTTTCCATCTTAGCATTCATTTCATATCATAATGGCTTTCATGGAGGCATCAAAGGCACAATCCTTGAAGCAAAGACTGTTGCACCTTGAGCAGAGGCATATTGGTACCTTAATTGACTGGGGAACAACGTGTATGCCATTATAGGTGCTTGTCAAGCTAAATTTTACTGAGTTCCTTTTATTTTTCCTTCAAAAAGAAAAATGCACTTCAGGGAATCCTGGTGACAGTGCGAATCAGCCAATTTCCCTACAGTCCGCTTTTATGCATGATGAGACAGGTGAAATATGCCTTGTCACTAGTGGCTCAAAAGCGCTACATATTTCCGTTTTATCCGGACATTTAGTGTTTAAAGGTTGATAAAGCGGTGCTTTTGAGTGATTTTTTAAATAATTTAGAGTGGTGGCACCTTTGAAAAGGAATGGTGGCACAGAATCTGGTCAATTGGAGGTAAATCAGCATGTCAACTGAACTTAGGTGAAATTTAATCAAGATAATTGAGTACATTTATAATTTTGCGAGGCATCAATCTGATATTGGTCTATGTATACCTTTACAAGAAGGAGGACAGCTGTTTTCGTCTGTTTTCTTAAGGACCGACCGAGAGTGATAAAGAAACGGGCTCCCTACAACTACTGTCCCGTCTAAAGGTCGGTTCGCATTTGCTGTACACCATCAAAATCGAAAAATTAAAGAATAAAGAGTAAAGTATGTTACTAGAGGCAAATGTGCCTTAAAAATAAAGCATTGTGCACCGCCACTATTTCCAGCGATTTTTCTTGCCGTCATTGATTAGCTAAGGGCTAACCTAGTCCGACCGTATCCCCACAGTGGGTGGCATGTTCAAACAGATGTAGGTCTTGCTGTCATCTGTTCAACTACATGCATCGGCAGTCGTCTTGGGTTTCACCGACTGATCCACTTCTCTCTCGGGGCCGGGCACCGCACCGAAGTATATCGTGTAACCCAGTGCGAACAAGTGTTTATGTACCGGGCTGTGGAGGGACCGTGACTCATGCAATGCGGAAATTCCATTTATCAATCTCCGCGCCTGGATTTGGTTTAGATACACTTGACCACAGTGTGTGACAGTCCATGGTCCATGTAATCAAAGCTAATCCCCCACCAGCTGACAATTGGGACTGATCAAGGATACATTTCGGTAAAGGAAAACTTATAGCACAGATTTGGTGCTACTAATTGTAGTTACAGCCGCCTCAGTCGTTTTAAGTGCTCCACAAGTCATTCCAAGATCTTCTTTTCCATATTTTCCATGCAGCGTCTCGCACATCAAAAAGTCCTTTTGGACTTGTGCTATTTCACGGTGTGCCATATTGTAGATGTAGGTTGGAGTAATGAGGTCACTTTCGACAGCCACGGAGAATGCGAAAAAGTATACGCTTATCTTTTGACTTTGAATTTTTAAGCCTACCGACATACTGGAACCACCGTGGTCACCCTCACGGGAGCCACCACCACCACGTCAATTGAAAGTCCTCGGTTTGGTGCCTCCGAGCGCCTCAACCTCCGCCCGTGGCTTTCCACTCACCCTTCAATCGCACTTTAAAATCGCGGGTTCGCAGTCGGTGGGTCGGTTGATTCCCCTCACCAACAAAGTTTACTGTCGCACTGTCACTCAGAGTGCGGTGGGACCGCTGGACGCCACACTTCCAATGTTGCATCGACGACAATCCACATGTCCCTTTCAAATGCGGGAAGCTCCCGTGGAATCGGAGCTCAATCCTCCTCTTGGAGATGTCTCAAATGGCGGAAAGATCCTTTTGACTCTCCAGGAATCTGCTAGTGGAATGCCAGTATACACTGATGCGCTTCATGCTCCACCTCCTCCATCGAGAAATTCCATTCAATGGAGTTGGCGGGCGTGGCTTGGACCCACGGTTAGACGTTGGCACTTTGAGAACTTCAATATTCGTCTTCAGTCGGACAGGATACGTCGAATTTCAAATTTTCCCGTGTTTGATAAATTGTAAGATATTGCTTCTCTGCGCTCTCACATCCCTCTTTCTATATGCTGTGCGTAAATTTTGTCCCATTAGGCTTATTTGGATCAAATAGGATTGTTTGTAAATCACTGTTCCTTTTCTTGGTCTCACTCTAGTCTGTGTTTGGAAGGCCCAACAAAAACTTCCTTTGCTAGTACAAGCTACCACCCCGAGGAGCCTTTCCTCGACTAGTACCCACACCACTACGACGTGATGAATTGAGGTTCCTTAAACCCTCTTTAACACTTGGGATTATTTTATCCAACTTTCAAGGCGTTTCGGTCTCCCATTCTTACAGCTTTTTTTTTCTTTTTTAGCACTAACTCCTGCATCTGGCGTTATGAACAAACAAAAATTACGGTAACAGCTCGGTAGGTCCACATGTCGGGCAATATCTGATTGTCTCACTTTTCAAATACACGAATTTAGGGGAAGTTCGAATACGGGAGGGAGAAAAAGAGAATAAAATAGCAGTCAGATCTGTAATAGTGTTAATTTCTCTCTTTTTATCACAGCGACGAAGTATTTCCAGCCTATTTGTTGGCTTTGATCGCCTATAACAACGCCGTAAAAGGTAGCATTTGGTCTGTCGAGTGAGGAATTTGATAAGGGAAAATTTTAAGCATACAGGCAGGGGTCGGGAAATCAGGAAAGTGGGATTGGACAAGAGCAGCTCCACTACTAGAGAGCCGTTGATGTCGGTGCCAAAAGGGTCCCACTACACTCAACTGGCTGGTTCTTGGCGTGGTGTTCGTTTCAAGATGCCAATTTAATGTGAGTCACCTAAATTAAAATCTGGACGAGAAAAAATTCCAGCCCATTTTTTTTTATTTTCCCCGGGATGAGTCGGTTTTGCCCGTGTATGTTTCGGTTTAAGTTGTGGACTTACTGCCCCACTGTGGTTGCCCTCTTGCACCGACCTCGGTGGTGCGCTTTACCTGGACGACGGTGATTATAGTTACGAGTCACTTATATTAAACTCTGTATAGCTATCACAAATGTCATGTCAATTAAACAATATGAAACAAGTTCCATGCTTTAAAATGACGAAATTTGGTAGGCTATAAATTGACTAACCCGTAAGACAATGCCTTTGTTATAACCTTATTCATTTGGATGGCAAGCTGATTGATTTTATGCAGGAATGTGTAACTTTTTGCGCCTTTCCCATAGTTCTAGCCAGCCAAAATAGTGTAGGGGCAACGTATATTATTAACCCACAGGAGAAATGAGACGAGGCTATTGGCATTGTCCCAAAGGCAGGTAGCAAAGTGGAAGTGCAATCTAGGGAGATTGACATGTCCCTGTGGTTTAACCAAACAAGCTTAATTGTAACTCGAGCAAATTCTTCTGCATTCGCATTTCAAGAGTGCGTACAAAATGCGTTAGATATGCAGATACCGACAGTATTTTCTCAAACGCACCATAAATACTGCCTATAAATGTTATTCAGTAGGTTGCTTTCTCAAGCAAATGCTTTGTAGCGCACCGAGTTATGCCTAAATATAAAAGGGATCCCAATGCTAGGGCGTGTAGAAGGCCTGAAGCCCTATTAGTATGACTTACAAGCCACACTGTCCAGCAAAGGTACAATGACTGAGCCTTATGTATTCCCTTTTAAAGGCTTCTACGTGGTTCTTTAGCCCCTCTGTCCATAAACAGCTCAACTCCAATTTTGAAATTTACTACTGTCTATCTTTTGACATGTACGGAAGCAAAAAAAGCACCATTTTTTCGTCTACGCTTTTATGCCATAATTTGTACCTCCTGGCAAGTGCCTCCTTAATTGGTGATGTTTGCCCAGTCATCGTGGTGACTGACGCCTCTTACGCACACTAAATAGGAAATAACTGTATAAATCTACAGACAAAGTGTGTCTCTCGCGATCGTAAGGAGTACACACAATATGAGCATCCTTTTAAAAATTGTCTCCTTGATTATAAACACATGTGAAGTTGGAGACGTCTAAATAATCCGGAAAAAATAACAAAAAGCTGGACAAAAAAGAGTCATTTTGAAGGTAGTCCAGTGCAATTATCTTGTTTAGCACTCAATTTATAAAAAAGTAAGGAGTTTCTCCCAGCTTTGTCTACTTCATTATGATCGTCAAATGTTAGGTCTTGTGTGAAATACACTTGTCAAAACAAAGTATGCTTAAACAAAATGAAATATTTGCTAACTAGAGGAAAAAATGTCTAAATATTAATAACTGAATGAATGATTTTGCGCAAATGTGTTTGTCAGTCGAGGCAACTGCTGTGCGCCCAGTTTGAGAGGGGGGAGGAGGGGAGAGGAAATAGCTAAATCCAGGCAAAGTCACATTGACACAATTTTGTAGAAATTAACTTAAGCTTGTCAAAGCATTATACTACAAAACTTTTCACTACAGAATATTTACTACGCTTCCGGATACGGGAGAACGAATGTACCTCTCGGACATTCTACCCGGGACCATGAGTTCGGACGACATGTCGGCAAGGGAATACGACCACCTGACTCACCGACCCACAGAACTGGACGTCACCCATCTCCTTCCATCGTGGAGTTTGCGTCTTCGTCCCTTCCCGTCAACATCGGAGTTTGTCACTGCACCACTCAAAGCGCCGGCTACCATATTCAGAAACAAGCGTTCCGTATACCCCTTCCTGATTGGTCGAAGTGAAGGTCACGTAAGGATTGAGTTAATTGCAGCGCCAAAGGACTCACAACCGCTGGCTTACAAGGATGTTTCGATCGTGGCTTCCGAAAAGAATGATTTTGTGCGACTGAAAGTGGAGTGTGTTGTGAGTTGTGACACCTAGTTTGCTAAACATGAAGCACAATCTGGTGAATAGGAACTCATAATCGTAAATTAGTTTATATTCGTATGAAAAATCCCTTCCGCGCATCAAAACGGTCATTTATAAATACCATATCATCCATTTCAACACAGAGCTGGATGATCACGCTATCGGGACGCTTGGAGCCGCACCCGTCTGCCGAGATCTTGCTTCGTTCATCGACGGACTCCTATGGAACGGCAGTAACCAAAGACGGAGCAACTCGAGCCCTTTTGCTTCCAAACGAGAAAGAGATGATTGCTGATTTTGCTGCTCATCCTCACCCACGTGTGCTTAATCTCATTGTGCGTGGTCAAGATCCCACTGACCTCCATGTTATCACGGCACAGTTGAACTCGGGTGCCCTGCAAAACATCTCCTCTTCCACACAGAACGTATTCTGTCCACTGGGGAAGATCGCGCTTTCGTTGATTCTCGAAGATGGCTCGGAAATGGGCCTCCATTTGCTGCCCGAGGGACAGGTAATGTTCCTCCAAAGCCTATACCTCTAGATGCATTTGTAGTGTTGCCTGATAATCACAAAGACTTTTACCTGATAGTTACAAAACCTTTTTGCTGGTTTAGTAGCTATGTTTACGAGGCGGTGGACTTACCGCAAAAATCAACTTGGTTTTAGGAGAGATTTGTGCACTCTCAATGTATTTGAAAGTCAGAAGTAAATGCTGAAATATTTTAAATCTTTTCCGACAGCAAAAGCCAAAGTTGATTAAATGTTGAAAAGTGAAAGAGAACTTCATTCCTTTGCAAGGTACGTGTAAGCGCTCTACTTCAAAGCACCAAAAAGGCAGCTGTCTGGGATCCGGCGAAACCCCTCCTCATCGCGCCGGTAACGGAGGAGGGTAAAGCACTGGTTGCGGCAGGCAAAATTGGCCATGGTCCTATGATTAATGCCAAGAGTATTGCCCTCTGGCCTGGTCAACCACTCTGTGCTCCCAAGTCAAGCCTATTCCTTCCCGACACTCGACCTCTTGTCGCCATCTCCGTGGGACCTCAAAACGATCCCGGTGTACCGGATCAAAGCTTTGATTGGGAACAGGAGGCCATCCAAAACTTTCGAAGAAATGTAAGTGCATAAGGAAAGGCTTTACGGGCTCGGCAAAATAATTCACGACACCTCAATTTTAATTGTACGCATGTGTTTCAGACCGGTCCTACGTCAATTGGGTCCTTTGAATATGGCCGAAGTCATTTCCTGGTACCACGTGACTTTCAAGTCACTGAACTTTACAACACATACACTCAGCCGTCACCACTATTCACCACTCAAATAAAATACATTCTCTTTGGAATTATCATATTTAGCGTGATATTTCTAACCATCGGTTGTCTGGCCTTAATCATTGTACGTCATCGAAAAAACGTCAGGCGGAGAAAAGCGCGCATCGAAGAGGATCCCAACGGTCCAGATGCTGCTGATGATGGCGGAAAGGCTGTTGACGACATCTATCCTATTTCGCCGCAGTTGTCGTTAGCTACTGCTGCTACCGCAGCTACAATGAATCCGGGATTGAGTTGTAGCAGCGTTTTCTCGGGAAACAGTGGAGGACCCTGCACTCCGGCCCAAACAGCTGAATTAATTAATCAGTGGACCGGGAGACAGCCAACGCCACTAATTCCACCACCACAATGTGGCTCCTGCAGCAACTCTGTAGGTACTCGGAGTCTAAATTCAGACGCAGTCCACAACGACTTAAGAACTGGCGGAATGGTTGAAATGCGGTACCAGGTCGGTTACCTCTTTTTGTCTTGCATAGAACAGCTCTTCGAATTGATTCCATAAATATTACTCTTCAGGTTGCTAATCCAACGTTAAAGTTGGATTCTTCACAACGGGGACTAATGTCGCCAGCCAGTCCTAACTTCTCCAGCAAATGGCAAACACCTGAGAGTCTGGGAAGCGCTCCAAGCAGTCGAAATACGGGTTCACCGAGCACCAATGATGAAGGATTTGCTTCAGGACCTCTTGACCTGCAATCAAAACGGCATATATACTGCAACACCTCGTCAAGAGTGGATCATGGAACATGGGGTTTGGGAATGAGTGAAACCTTGCCACCACTATACTCTTGTCAAACTAGTCACCACTCGCCCGATCCTTTAAGGGGGAGCACTTGTGCTAACACCTGCTACCTCCCAGGCGAGTATATGGGAACGAGTATAGCCGCCGATAGTAAACAGTTTTATGGTGGACCCTCTGAAATGCCTTCTGATTCGATGCCACCACGATTGACTCTTGCTCATGATCCGGAAAGTATCGGGTTTGGAAAATACACGTCAAAACTGAATCAACTCCCTCCATCTCTCCTGCTTCCTACAGAGATGCTGAAAATGGAGACTTCTCAGACCGCAGGCGCAGGTTACATTGGAGACACAACTGAGGAGAAGTTGTTGATGGATTCCGGTCGAGAGTCACAAGACAAAACAAGTTCCAGTGGTGCCAGTTCAGGCATGAACAAAGATTTTTCTTCATTGTCGGGTATTGAAATCACCCAGGTGGACGTGTGAATCACGGAGGGTGTTTTGGAGCGAGCTTGAAGTCCCATTTTGCCACTGTATACTCAATTATGCGATTGACTCAACGCTGCAAGTATTATGGAGATCTTTGGCTACCCCACTTTGTTCAGTGTACATAGAATACCCGTGCCCTGTCTCCCTTCTCCCTCCTGTCGATCTTCCAAGCTTCAGATATTTGAGTTACATGAAGCATTTTAAAGTGTGTATAAGCTGTACTTAATCGTTCCGGCCTTTATTGTAGGCGATGAAACAGTTGCATTCTTTTTGATGATAAAGTTCAATTTTTATGCGAATCCGAAGCTTTTCTGTAGCGCCCCGGGTCCAAATCTGAAGGTGACTGAAGTCATGGTACCTGGGAGGAATGTGTATTTTCAACATGCAGGAGGGTTGAGGGCAGGGGAGGGGCCTACTAACGTAACCCAGAGGCCATACCGCTCAGGGCCTACGAAACCAAAACCATATTTTACGTAACCGCCTCTCCTTTTGAGTGTCATCCCCGGCGATCCCATTGGTCAACTTCTAATGTCGGCGGCTGTTACAAGATGGTCGGTGCTGTACGAAAACCACCCACGAACCAATGTCATTGATCCCTTATGGCAATCCTACTGGATCTGGAGTCTTGTTCTATATGAAAATTGTTTTGGAGGAAGGTGGAATGTGCTGTCCATTGTGTATGTCCATCGCTGGTTGTAAGAACAATGGCCTAAAATCAGTCGTCGAATAAAGAACGGGCTTTAAAATGGTTTTGTTGAGGTAAGGTTTCGCGTCTATTTTCTCCCTGTCTTTTTTTACTTAACTTACTTAACATATTTGGGTTCTGTCCAGCTAGCGGAGAGATAAAGGAGGCATCTCGTGTTCACCTCGTTGACATTTTCATACAGATGGCAGCAGTCCTGCAGAAGTCGCCACAGGACCTTTCATCTGCAGTCAAGTTAAGGTTTAGCGCTCACTAGAAGAAATTAAGGTGGATTTTCTTTTGATTCAAATTTACTTTTCGATGCCACCAATGCGACTCGCTGAGTTCTTCTTCAAGACGTAGGAAGTCGTATTGTAAATCTACAGAAGGGCTGCAGTTGGGAGCTGCTGACGCGGTCTAAAGGTCACGGCGCTTAGGAAAAGTACTGAGGCAGTACACTAAAAATTAAAACAGAGTTGAACAAATAACCAAAGTATTATTACCCGAGGTAGCTTTTTGGTGTTCAAATTAAGCATCCATGCATTGACATGGGTGATTTCACAGGAGTTACTCATACCGCTGAATAATCAGCCCTGCAAAAGACATGAAGGGTGAATACACGTCAGTATTTTGAGTCAATGTAGAGTTGTAAGACTAGGAGGTCTAGACGAGGTTTAATCGCAAAGGTACTGAAGGGTTGGTAGGCAATTAACAAAGGTGATAGACGCACGCAGCCACGACACAGAGGGTGTCGGGAGAAATTGAGAGAGCGGAAATTGCGGATGTGGCAGGCCAATTTTATTCTTGTAGTTAAACCAAGTATTGTAGAGTAAAAAATGCAAGAATCATATAAATTTAGAGAGAGAATAAACTGATTAAATGGTCTGGAATCTTTTAATGATCCGCTGAATGGTTCGCTCTTTCATCCAACAGCACAAGTCAGAGTAACTGAACCTCCTTTAGGTAAATTAAGAGGTATAATTTAACCGCCACTGAATGCTTTATTCTGGTGGCCTGAGTCTTCCCTGAAGTTGGAAGAAGAATATGTATCCCCGAAGCACAGAAGGGGTGGGGGGTACCGGCATGGCCTGGAGGACATGCCACCCAGTGGAAGTACAAAGGCGGAGCCTTAAGTGCCCGTGTAACCAAAACGAGCAGTTAAACAAACAACTGAAGCATTACATTATGCAGTGACACTTTCAGCTACCCTATTATGGCTCGACTTTTAGTGATGATCAATAGTAGACCCATTCAATTGACTTCCTGACGCGGCTCACCCATCCCACAGATTTGCGTGCTTATTTAGGTAAATAACTATTGCATGCATTGTTTAATTGCATGCAAATATTTCCCAGTCTCACCAAACCTTTTTGACTGTATGTCTGAAACATTTCCGTTTGGGGGCGGGAGGAGGTGAGGGGGGAGCAGACGCTCCAACCTGATCTCTTCCCCATTCAACCGGGATCGCTGCAGTCATTAAGCGAGGGCAGTTTATTGATGCGGGCCATTTGTAAACAGCAATAATGTCATTATACGACCCTTCAAACAATTGTCAAGTAGATTTTTAATGACCTCCAAGGGATTGAATGAGAATAGTCAGACTCTTATCATTATATTTGGTCATATAATTAATTTGACAGCTTGTCAAACGCCACTGGAACACGATTGTTTGAACGCATTGTGGGTGAACCAAACAAATCCACCGGAACCGAGAATCGTCGACTACGCGCAGGCAGGTTAATGAGGCCCTAACCTTTGCTTTGAATGAGTCGGGATTTCAGGTATTCTGTGTCTTCAACTTTTCTTATGTAGCAATCACTTACAAATGGAGTACTGAATGCATTTTTTCCCCAAAAGAGGCGTTTGCCACCCTTAAGAGGAGGAAAAGGGACATAGGCGTGTCGATGACCACTGGAGTGGGTGAGTGTATTGTGGTATGAATCATCCATCCTCATAGCTGTCGGATTTCACCACCTTCTTCAAGGAAACGCCACCTCTTTGCTATCGTCGATGGGATGTAAAAAGACCTCCTTTGCTGCTTTTCCTTCATGATTAATGTCATTTTGCAGTAGAAATGGTGAGATGTTTCAGTCAGGCTAAAATTAACTATACACATGACTTAATTTTACCTTAGGAGTGAGGAAAATCAGATCTTCCAGGCGATTCCTGACGCCTATAAGATCCTACCCTTGCTCCATTTCCTCCCTCCCTTACAAAAGCTTTTAAATTATTGCTAGGATTGACCATCCCTTTTTTGTCTCACCTCTTTTCTACGAGGAATTTTGAGAAAGAGGACTTCCCAAACCCTTGATGACGCCCTCTACCTTATTTGGCCGTGCTCTAACAAACTCATCAATCTTTGTTGATCTTTCCAGAGGTGTTTACGTGAGATTGCCCCCATAACAATACCCACTCTTCTAAACTTCTCTTCCTTCCGAAAACGCATCGTTGCAATTGGGACAAACAAAGGCGGTGAGTGGCTTCGCCGAAGATGAGGATTTTCATCATTAGTAGCTAATGAAAAGATCGCAATAACCATGGGAGTTATCGCGGTGTTCGGTGTAGCCAATGTGGTGGCTCTTTAGAACCGGTTGAAACTAGTCGAATGTCATCGTTAATTTGCTTCAATATGCTACTCCTCATTGTGTTCGATGCTACCTGCTCCTTTTATAGTCTCATATGTTAGTTGGATTTGTGGTTACCCTCCTCACGAAATGAATTTAGCTTTGTTGCCAAGTTGACCTCGCCAAATGCGATGTGTATCATTTGGTGTGAGTGAGATAACAAAATGGCTTACGAAATCTGACTCTAATGATGAATCATGCCCATTAAGAGATGTCTCTACCATCTCTCCATCTTCCGTTAAAATTTAATGCACGTGATGAGGAAATGACTTGTTTATACGTAAATTAGGTGGGACGAAAAATTAATGATGGAAAGTACCAAACAAGTGGGTGCCACCCAAGTGCATTAATGGATGACAATAGGCTTCAGGGGCCTTCACTCTTTCGTCCCCTCCCTTCATGTACGTCATAAAACACCCTGTGCACTTCACTTTTTCTACCACTCCCTGACTAGTATGAGAATTGTCTTTTGTATTTCAACTTTCGTTTAGCAAACAAACATGTCATTGATTGGCCTCTAAACCATCCACTCCATACCTGGCTAACCACCCCACACTTTAAAGTCGGAAAGCACTCGGTCCATTAAAAACCGCAATTTCTATGTATTTGTGTAAGAGGTGATTTGGGGATGATTTTACCTGCTACAACTCGAATGTGCATAGTTCGAGGTGGTTCTCAAAAAACTGGTGAAATTTTAGAACCACCGAGGAAAAGTCCTTTTCTTTTTCCCTTAGAACAATACCTTGGATATTTACCGTTGTGGATACTTTATATTACTCTTTAGAATAGGTGGGAGGAAAAAAACTTTCCCGTCTCACCTTCATCCACCACATTTATTTAGTGTTGTTTCTCATCAGATGGTGTCCGTCACCTTGGCATTGACATTCAGTACTGCGATGATCACAGAATAGACAGCAAGTTGGAAAACACAAGCACGAGACAATTGAAGGTGGTCAGGGCTAGATTGTTTGCTTCTTGGGAAATAACGTTTAATAAAAGTGGAATTTGCAAGCCTATGCTTCGTTGGGAAGGGATTAGAGGTAGATTGGAACAGTGATAATTTCAACGGATAAAACATTTTACCCAACTTTCTGCAATTATTTGGTTGTTATCATGGAATCCCTCCACAGAATAAAGAATATTAAAAGTATTTTTGCCGAAGAAATGTCCATTATCTACTTCTCACTACTAATTAATTCCTAAAACCCACTGAAATTAGGGTACTTTAAAGTCTAATTTGGTATGCTTTGTACAGCCCACTTATTGCAGGAATTTCCTTAAGACTAAATAATTACTTGCGGAATTTTGTTCCAATTTCCTCTTTCTAGAAGTTTGTTACCTAAGTAGAATAAGAGAAACGGTAATTTTATATTGACACCTTATGCGGTCATTTTATTGGTGTGGAAAGTCGACTCCTTCCATTTGTTCCCTTGTGTCCATGATGTTCTCTTTGATGAAGTTAAATAAAAGCGAAGCAGCTTGATGTCGATAACTTGCGCTAAAGTACAGAGAAATATTTGGCGCCAAATTGCTGTTACTCTGTACGCCCTTCTCTGGTTGACCGCTGTGAAAGTCACCCGGGGCCTGTTCCGAAGGCCATGCTCTTATTGGTTGCCAGTGGTGTATTCGATCGTGTCACTTAAAACTTTCTTTGATCTGCAATTGTATGAAAATGTCATTATAGGCATCTATCTTGGGCTTGGAGAATGTGTCGCTTGATTTGTTTGGTATTTTTATTTCTCTCATACTTTAAACGAATAAGAAAACTGACAATTTGGAGTGCCTCCAAAGGCTTAGTGAATAGCCACTAATCGTTGGTGCACCTAAGAACAAATGCAAATTAAACCATCCTTTCTTCCTGATTAGATTGACTGCAAAAATTGTAAACATTTCAAGCACTGACTACAAACACTGGTTATGGGACCACACCTACTATTACCACCCAGTTTCTGTTCTGAAATGGGCCATGATACGTGAAAACAATTGCTAACAGAAAAAGCGTATTCCATGCACCAGCAGTCACTATTTGATAATATGATGGAGTCATCTTTCGTTTGATGACTTTATGAAAAGGTTGGAGGGAAACTGTGCTTATATCGGTCAGGAGTTGGTCTTCTCCCCAATCACGAGGTTGCATATGCTGGGGGCTTCGCCTTGGAAGGAACTTTCAAACGGGCATGCATTACAGTCAAAGGTCTAAACGATTTTTTGTTCTTTCACCTACTTTTAAGTGTCTAACATTCAATTCATTGTCTAGCTTATCGACACCAACATTCGAATGCTAGAGCATTCCTTACCTAGAATAAAGTACAATAATATTATTAATTAGTTTAGTAGAGGGAAGAGATCAGGTGTAAAGAATAAAATCATGTTGACTACACATCAACTATCCCCACTAAATGAGGCTTTATAGCAAATAGGACAATGCAAGCTCCTGGTCTAACAGGGAGCAAGAGAGAGGAGATTACGTGAATGCACTAAATTCTTGCTTTTTTATTTAGCAAAAACGTTAAATAAACAACGCGTGAAATGTGGACTGGCACATTCTACACAAACGTGACTGAACACCTTTTCTTGTCAGGCCTGACATTGACTATATGAGGATGCTTTCAAAGTCACCGGTCGTTCAACACAATTCTCTTCACCTACTGCTTCTACAATTATTTTATCCTCTTTTAAATAAATATATGCAACGGAGAAAGAAGCAAATAGGCCACAATTAGGAAAATAAGGGCAATTTTTAGTGAAGGATATCAAAAGGGACATTTTTGGACACCATGAGGGGCCATGCATCTTTTGAAAGGCCAGTACAAGCACTAATAATGCGGGCAAAGCGTCCTTCCCTGTAGTTGCAGATGGATTCCGCTCTTTCCTCTGCTTTTTGTGTGTCTTAGCGTGCCTGCTGTAAAATGAGGATTTTAACCAAATGCCATGAATTATTCACTCGACGTGAAATATCCTCCCCTCTCAGCAGTTGAGCCGGTCCTCCCCTCTACATCACCACGGTTGGAAGTAATTTAACAGTCCCGTGGAAACTGGTCAAATAGGATGGTGCGCAAAGTTCCCCGAACAAGCATTTGGAGATCAATCAGTCTGTCCACCCTAACAGGCAGTGGACTTGTTCATCAAGGCAAAAAAAGGTGTGGAAGTTGTTCCCGTGCCCAAGTGAAACGTCGTAACCGCAATAGATGCAAGCATTTGAAACCGATCATGATGCGCCACATTGGAAAATTCCTCTATTACGATGTCTAGCTTCCTCGTGTGAATGAGTTTGCCTCTCGAACAGTTGCAGACGCTGCAATATGATATTTCAGGGAAGCCCGCGCCGCCCACCATGCATAAATCCGGCCACCCGACCCGAAAAATCCCAACCAATGGAAATTACACGAGAGCGTTGTAATATTCATTTTTAGATGGTCATTCGGTGTGTGATTTTTTCACCAAAGTCAAGCATTAAGAGGCCTATGAAGCGATAATCTCTGCCGACCTTTTATGATGGCTTCGTAAGGAAGCATTCCGCCTTGCAGATGTTCAGATGATTTTTTTTTGCACCCGGCTGGCATAAAGGTGAAGAGATTGTTTTTTTAATCCCTTCTAGCTTCATTTTTGGTTCGTTAATCACTATGAAATTTTATCTTACAGAATACTTTTAATAGCTATCTTGAATAAGCTGATTGTGCGGGCGTTTAAGGCTCCACAGATTGTCCTCCAGCTCGGCGACATGGCCTCCAGACGATGTCAGTAAACACCAAGCTTCCACCATACTACTGTCACTTCCTACAGATTCAGAGAAGACTTAGGACGCTAGACAGCATTGTATAGTAGGATTTCAATGCTTTGATAGCTTGTTTAACCCTGCTTAGCTCTCCGCAGATTGTCCTTCCAAACAGGGGCTTGGACTTTAAACAATGCCGGTAGCCTTAACTCGTCTAGAAGGCTTGGAACGCTACAATGTGATTAGTTTGAAGTTAAAACTTTGCTTTCTACGGCTAGGAGAAAGAATATTTAACTGCCTTGACATTTTGAAGAATTGTTTTTGACTGTAATCCAACTTACTAGCGACAAATGGAACATTTGTCTCAGTAAACAAACATTACAAATGAGAACTGTCATGTCGACAAATGTACCGGTGTGCATTAGAACATGTTCGTTGGGAGTTAAATAATTCGTTTTATCCTCAACTTTAACCATGTTTACATGGAGAGAGGTGCTTGGGTATCATCTTGAATGTCATTTGCAAGCCAGAAAGCCCACCAGCTTCAAGTCGGAATGTCGTCTCAACAGCAGACCATGAAAAATCGGAAAGCATCGCTTCGCAGGCTCGTTCGCATCCTCCCCTTATTGCTCGCCGTTGGCGCAAAATTCACACAATAAATGACTTTTAACAATTAATACTACGATTTTATTCGTGTAAGTTCCATTGAAGACGTTGCCTCGCAGTCAAGCGGTTGTGTGCGGGAGGGCGGCGCAGATTTTCTGGAATATCAAATTTCCTCATCAAAACGTGCGCAACTGTTCAAGGGTTGAATCCCAATGCAAGAGGAGTCCTGCGCATCGTGACGAGTCACGAATCGTTGCTCGAATTTTTTTGTCTCTTTTGGATAAATTTGGAACACCGTATATCGTTTTTGGAGGCAACAAATGAGGAGTTATACAATTTCTGTCCATCTTTATCCCTGCGCGGTTTCCGAATGGCAGTCGAGATGCGATTCACGGTACGATGCAGGCGATTTCATGGTACAAAGAAATGGACAAAACTTAATTTCTTCCTCCGGAAAGAGGGTTGTTCCTTACTTTAGTGGTCCTTAAGCATAGGGTAACGTAAAATAAAAATTAACGCATTCTGAGTCAAGTTTCCTCAGTCATTTTTGGGTGGTGCAGTCCGCCAATTCACCGCCTACAAATGATATGCGATGACTATGAAGAGAGGCTTAAAAAACTCGTCAAACAGAGAACCTTAAATTCCAAATTCAACCAACATTTGAGTCTGTTAGAGACCATCAAAATCTCACGGTAGTAGTATTTTATGAAGCCAGTCAACACCGGCGGCACTCTACAAGTCCCTGCAAGTTGGAACAAGACCTTTTAGCTAACGCTCATTCCAGAGATTGTGCAAGCTTTTTTCGTCACTTGCTACCTTCATGTCCATATTCTGTGAAACTTTGCATCCCTTTCTTTCTTCAATGCAATCGAATTGAAAATGTCAGAAGTATAATTTCAGAAGTTATTAGGAAGGACTTCTAAGGTGTCAAAATGCTTCATGGAAGTTCAGAAGGAAATTACTGCTTCCTCAGAAAGAAGATACTGAAAGTGTTTCTTTCGTCTCTTCACAAAGGACGATTAAAATAGTCTCTGATGTACGAGCCTCAAACAATTCCAGGCTAGACAAATATATTATCAGCCAAGTATTTTCAGAATTTACTTTCAACGTACAAAGTTTAGCTTTCTTGCGAAACCTATTCTGTGGTGGGTTCCATTGGCGGTCTCGTGTATATAGTTGGAAGTCGACTTTTGGAAGTTT
>NW_020170490.1:256980-267286 GCF_000524195.1 Echinococcus granulosus
CGAAATAGAAATAAAAATCCCCATCATTTGAATTAAATAAAAAGTACCGAATTTATAGACAGCAAAGCTGAGCAGGTTAGGTCCGAAAGTACTTGCTAGCCTTTCATGCAAGAATCGGTACCTTTAACCTTACCTAACGGCTAAGTTGAGTAGTGATAAAGAAGAAGTGTTTCTCCACCTTTTCAACAGAAGCTTAACTGCGATAATCGCATGACAACGAACTGAAGCGGTTACAACAAAGTCCCCTTGAATGTGAAGCCACTTATTGCGGTCTCCCTTGTCCTTGTGGGGTTTGAGGTTCTTGTCTCTCCCAGTTTAAATGATGCCAGCCTGAACATTCTTATAGACTAGCTTCTTCTAAGACGAGCCAAAGGCAAACACTGAATGCCTGCATTCTTGGCAGTATTCATGAACCCAACACCGGACCGACTTCTTAGCCAATAATCTGACTGTTACAAATCAGAGGCTGCCAATCTAAGCCATGAACTCAGGCTTAATGTGGCATCATCCAGTTGGTCATTTAACGACAAACAGTGAGGCATTTGTTTAAGAAGTCTGATTAACTCCGCGGACAGATCCGTCTCCGCAATTCACTCACCATGTTGGAGCATTGATGTTTGTAACGAGTTACTTCTGTTAATTGACCACTCAATTTGCTGTCCTTCCAGTGTTTGGCTCTTCTACCCCGGTTCTGTGGCTCAATAGCATGGAATCGAGATAAAAGCTGGGTAAAAATACGAAAAAAGACCGGAGTTTTTCTCCTCCTCGGGCATTGATGAGGTCTTCGAAGCCACGAGAAGGTGCAATTTGCCAGTTTGCCACAAAAAAGTGAATTTAGACAAATATGTATTACTAAAGGAATACACATCCTCATGTTCTACACGACGTGATCTAAGTGACCCGGACGCCAATAAAGCAATTTAAGCGGATATGGTATAATATCTTTGGATGTTTATTTAACTCACGGTTTCGATTTAGGCACTACTTAGGTGCGCCGCCCCTTGGACTGGCCTTCGGGCTATGCAAGTAGCCATATGCCCTTCCGTATATCAACGTTATATGGACCGTCAGAGTATCATATTCACTTTTTTCTGCAGAAAAGTCTGGGGGCGCCACACTGGTGGCAGTGTAAAACAAGCCCGATCCTAAAGGATAGAACCCAGACAGATAGAGATAGGCAGCGGTGAAGTGAAAATACCGTAGTAAGGATGAAAAGACGTAAAACCCTTTCCTAAGAAGCTATGTCAAATCCCGTCCTTTGTTTCAAGACTCTGCTTTGAAGCTGGTGCTCCTAGGACTAGCGAAGGATACGCTTGATGGCCAGTACATTGGCTCGTCCCCGAAATCAGTCCCAATAAAGGGCGAAACTCCAGATCCAGTAGAATTTTCAAGCAGGTAAATTCGGGGGTTGGCACGGTTGACTGGTGTGTGTGTTCCCTCACAGCAACGATAGCGTAGTGATGACGGACATGAGAGGTTTACTAAGGGGAGGGCCGGGGACGACGCTCCAAGGGGAAGAAGGAGGCAACGCAATAGGTTGGTTGTTTGTTAAACTCTTGGTATTGGTAAAGGGTTGGATGTAGATGGCCCGCCGTTGTGTCCTTGCCAAGTGGATTGGCCTCTGGGTCATGCCGATAGCCGACAGACTGTTTCAAATGAACTAATGTTATGATTAAGTGTACAATTGCTTTCTACTGTCTTTCCAGGTTTAATCCATCAGAAGGCTTGTTAATCTTCCAATCTCGCCTCTTACCATATCCACTTTTTTTTCCTGATAATTAGTCGAGATTTGGAAGTATAGACGGATTTTAGTTCACTTCCATACCGCCAAATAATTTGGTTGAGGGCTGCGATTTGGTAAATTCGTAGCAGATGTTAATCGTGCCTTTTATTACCGCATGTGGCCTTACCAAGAGTGGAAGGTAATGGGGGACTTGAGGAATGACCGACCAGTGGGGAGGCAATAAATTGTCATCCATGTTGCAATCACCCATCACAGAGGCCTCGACAGTAGCAAAGTTACTGGGCTGTTAGCTGGCTTCCTAAAATCTGACAGATGATGTGACATCAAATTTACATGATGGACTTTAAAATAACCTCTCTGTGAACTCCCGCTTGATTAAAACAGCAAGTCGTTTGGTTTTAGTGCTACTGCCCTACCCTCGGTTGGATTTCGAGCTCTTCACATTGGTCAAAGTGATTTCAGCTTTTAGCGGTAGACAGAGTCGAAAGATACCGAATGATGAATAAGTAATAGGCGGTGTTTAGTTGTATAATTCAAGTGTTTGATACATGCATGTGATATACAGGGTACAGTTTACTCTCTTCCGGTAGCGTAGGATGGCAAATGAATGGATACGTGGGCAGGTTAACATTATTCGCGATATTACTATAACATCCTAGTCATTGACAATATTCTTCAACTACCTTTTTTAACTAAAAGACAAACTAGTCTCACAACAACCTGTTTTGCGCGGGTTATGCCCTAATCTCGTTCCCACATCTGACCGCTGATTGGTAAGGCAATGACCATTGAAACACGCAGGTATCTCAGCCTGAAATTGAACCTGCTCTAACAGTGATCTGGTCAAAGACCTTTTTGACCCACTTCGAAATCAACTGAATAAACAACAGTCACAAGTTTCCATTGGCATACTTACAGTAGTAAGATGTTTTTTAAGCCTATCACTCGACAATTGGGGTCCAGTGGAAGCCAAGTCTCAATTGGCTCATTTTTCATCTTGACGGCATAATTTGTGCAAAAAACTGTTTAACTTTGGAACCTTGTGATGCTAACATGGCAGTTTAAGTATCAAATAATGGCTGATTAGTCGCGTCCACTTATGGGATAAATTGCAGATTTTTTGTATAATGCAGCTATTCAACTAGTAAAAACTTCTAAAAAAAGGGATATAGGTGACATCAAGCAGGTATGTGCGATAACGATTTCAAGCAACCTCTCAAGCTTGGGTAGGTCCAGTTGCAAAATGTCAGGTGGATTACATCGCAGTTGGTATTAACCTTTTACTTATAATTAATAAGTAGCAAACTTGTTTCTTCACAGCCTAATACCGGGAACAGGGAGGGGGACCAGGGTTATTCCCTTGTAGTTGGGCTACTGAAGAAGTCACAAAAAATCCCTCCTATTAAGGTCTTTCCACCAATGTCTCTTATCAACACTTTGCGTATGGGCTCGGGTCTGTCTTATCCTATCTCCTCATGCCCTGTCCAGTTCCGAATCGGAGTAACCAGTCTACAAAGGCTTAACACAGGCTCCTTTATTTGCCGACGCATATAAGTAATCAGGGTGGAGTACAACGTTTGTGCATGTGATAACTGTGCGCTGGCAGTAGATAGCTGCGTGGCTAATAAGGTACTCTCCGTTGCAGAGTTTAGGCTCAAAAACTGTGATACGGGGACCTTCATTGCCAAAACCGATGGAATATCGGAGGCGTGGATCGGGTGCATAGGATGATCAGACGATTCGGTTGAGCTATTTTTCTCTCCACATGGAGTAGCATCTGACTCAGGAGGAGTGCCAAAGATGACGTTAAAAAGGTGAGAGGAGATATGCTATGCTTTGATTGTTTGGTTAACTGTGTTTTGAATACGCAAGTACTTAAGGCTCCGTTGCGGTACTTCCGCTCGTTGCTATGGTCTCCAGGCTATGCTGACAGACTCACCTCTTCTGTATTTCAGTAGTAAATCCTCCGGATACTCCCGTGACTTCTTTCAACCTCAAGCAAACAGGTATAAATTCTACAGGCACCATTAATCAACATGTTGATTCATTAAATAAAACAGTTGATAACCAAAGAATACAAATGTATCCATTGACCTTTCATGAACTAGCAGAAGATGGTAATAACTCGACGGTGAAACAGTTGGTAGTTTAGTGTGTCTTGGGGACAAGTCGGCCTCAGAGGCGCTAAAAGCTTCATTTAATTTCTATCGTTCCCTTGTATATCCACCTGAGGTCGGAGTTGATGGGACTTCGTGTTGAGATTTCCAGGCTGATGGAGGGAATCGCATCAGCATCATTGTACAGTGGCAGTATCGTCCTCCATTCGATCATCAAAATCAAGGAAGTAGAGAACTTATAAGTCAAGACATACTACTGAGAATTTTCTACTGATCAATGAAGGACCAAGGAGTGGCTGGAAGACTAATTTTGTCTTTTTTTTAAATCGAGCAACCTACAACTTGGCGTTATTCTCCTGTAAGATTTAGAGAGAAGAACTTCTGATTGAGATCTGCCTCAAGTTTTGGCAGTCGATGCTGTAAATTTGTTGGTTGTTGGACTCGGAACTAAAGAAGTAGGCATTTTGGAAGCTTCAGTAAGTTGATAGAAGAAGAAACTTGAATATTGAACATTTGACGTCGCTTAATGTAACCGTTTGACACCGCGTATGGATCGCATGAACAAACCGCGAGTTAGGAACGCGTTTCCGGTGCTTTAATAGCCTTGTCACTTCTTCATTTTGCGTGTCAAATGTAATGAAGGACTAAAGTGACAGTGAATGTCATAATTGGTTTATTTATTTTGCTATAGCAAACACATCGCAAGTGCTGCCTTGGCTGTCTGGCAGATTACGTAAGAGACTGTCTCTGTAATCCACTGAAAATGCACATATTGCAAATGAAAAGGCGATTGTGCTTTTTAAGTTTCGTCTCTCCTTCTGTTTAGTTGCCTTACGTATCCATCCTGCAGTGGAAAAGTCTATCGTCGTAGCAATCAAGACACCTCCGACCGTCAAATGATATGCAAAGAAAAAAAGGAAGGAGGGAAGGGCTGGGACGAGGGATACGACCAGTGGTTTCCGTTGTTGTCCATTTAAAACAGATAGAAGTGTGGTATTCCATATTTCACCTGTCTTTTTAGTAAAGTCCATTTTCAGATACAACTAAGCATGCAATCTTCAAACATTGCGAAATGTGGAATGTCATACATTCACATGAAAGTGTAAATCATTTTGATAGGCGACAGTTATGGTACATATTAGTTAAAGCTTTGGGTAGACGAGTTGGGCGAGGACTTGTCTAATTGGGTAGCGATAAACAAAAAGAGTAGAGGTATCGCAAATTAAGTTTTTCGGGGGTACAGTTCTTCTTCTAAGGCCAATGGAGTCCATCCAGAAGGTCAAGAGGTTCCAATTTACCGACCGCCTCTTGCCTGAAGGGAACATTCAAACCAACATATGATCCGCAGCATGCTTACTACCTAACGGCTAAGTTGAGTAGTGATAAAGAAGAAGTGTTTCTCCACCTTTTCAACAGAAGCTTAACTGCGATAATCGCATGACAACGAACTGAAGCGGTTACAACAAAGTCCCCTTGAATGTGAAGCCACTTATTGCGGTCTCCCTTGTCCTTGTGGGGTTTGAGGTTCTTGTCTCTCCCAGTTTAAATGATGCCAGCCTGAACATTCTTATAGACTAGCTTCTTCTAAGACGAGCCAAAGGCAAACACTGAATGCCTGCATTCTTGGCAGTATTCATGAACCCAACACCGGACCGACTTCTTAGCCAATAATCTGACTGTTACAAATCAGAGGCTGCCAATCTAAGCCATGAACTCAGGCTTAATGTGGCATCATCCAGTTGGTCATTTAACGACAAACAGTGAGGCATTTGTTTAAGAAGTCTGATTAACTCCGCGGACAGATCCGTCTCCGCAATTCACTCACCATGTTGGAGCATTGATGTTTGTAACGAGTTACTTCTGTTAATTGACCACTCAATTTGCTGTCCTTCCAGTGTTTGGCTCTTCTACCCCGGTTCTGTGGCTCAATAGCATGGAATCGAGATAAAAGCTGGGTAAAAATACGAAAAAAGACCGGAGTTTTTCTCCTCCTCGGGCATTGATGAGGTCTTCGAAGCCACGAGAAGGTGCAATTTGCCAGTTTGCCACAAAAAAGTGAATTTAGACAAATATGTATTACTAAAGGAATACACATCCTCATGTTCTACACGACGTGATCTAAGTGACCCGGACGCCAATAAAGCAATTTAAGCGGATATGGTATAATATCTTTGGATGTTTATTTAACTCACGGTTTCGATTTAGGCACTACTTAGGTGCGCCGCCCCTTGGACTGGCCTTCGGGCTATGCAAGTAGCCATATGCCCTTCCGTATATCAACGTTATATGGACCGTCAGAGTATCATATTCACTTTTTTCTGCAGAAAAGTCTGGGGGCGCCACACTGGTGGCAGTGTAAAACAAGCCCGATCCTAAAGGATAGAACCCAGACAGATAGAGATAGGCAGCGGTGAAGTGAAAATACCGTAGTAAGGATGAAAAGACGTAAAACCCTTTCCTAAGAAGCTATGTCAAATCCCGTCCTTTGTTTCAAGACTCTGCTTTGAAGCTGGTGCTCCTAGGACTAGCGAAGGATACGCTTGATGGCCAGTACATTGGCTCGTCCCCGAAATCAGTCCCAATAAAGGGCGAAACTCCAGATCCAGTAGAATTTTCAAGCAGGTAAATTCGGGGGTTGGCACGGTTGACTGGTGTGTGTGTTCCCTCACAGCAACGATAGCGTAGTGATGACGGACATGAGAGGTTTACTAAGGGGAGGGCCGGGGACGACGCTCCAAGGGGAAGAAGGAGGCAACGCAATAGGTTGGTTGTTTGTTAAACTCTTGGTATTGGTAAAGGGTTGGATGTAGATGGCCCGCCGTTGTGTCCTTGCCAAGTGGATTGGCCTCTGGGTCATGCCGATAGCCGACAGACTGTTTCAAATGAACTAATGTTATGATTAAGTGTACAATTGCTTTCTACTGTCTTTCCAGGTTTAATCCATCAGAAGGCTTGTTAATCTTCCAATCTCGCCTCTTACCATATCCACTTTTTTTTCCTGATAATTAGTCGAGATTTGGAAGTATAGACGGATTTTAGTTCACTTCCATACCGCCAAATAATTTGGTTGAGGGCTGCGATTTGGTAAATTCGTAGCAGATGTTAATCGTGCCTTTTATTACCGCATGTGGCCTTACCAAGAGTGGAAGGTAATGGGGGACTTGAGGAATGACCGACCAGTGGGGAGGCAATAAATTGTCATCCATGTTGCAATCACCCATCACAGAGGCCTCGACAGTAGCAAAGTTACTGGGCTGTTAGCTGGCTTCCTAAAATCTGACAGATGATGTGACATCAAATTTACATGATGGACTTTAAAATAACCTCTCTGTGAACTCCCGCTTGATTAAAACAGCAAGTCGTTTGGTTTTAGTGCTACTGCCCTACCCTCGGTTGGATTTCGAGCTCTTCACATTGGTCAAAGTGATTTCAGCTTTTAGCGGTAGACAGAGTCGAAAGATACCGAATGATGAATAAGTAATAGGCGGTGTTTAGTTGTATAATTCAAGTGTTTGATACATGCATGTGATATACAGGGTACAGTTTACTCTCTTCCGGTAGCGTAGGATGGCAAATGAATGGATACGTGGGCAGGTTAACATTATTCGCGATATTACTATAACATCCTAGTCATTGACAATATTCTTCAACTACCTTTTTTAACTAAAAGACAAACTAGTCTCACAACAACCTGTTTTGCGCGGGTTATGCCCTAATCTCGTTCCCACATCTGACCGCTGATTGGTAAGGCAATGACCATTGAAACACGCAGGTATCTCAGCCTGAAATTGAACCTGCTCTAACAGTGATCTGGTCAAAGACCTTTTTGACCCACTTCGAAATCAACTGAATAAACAACAGTCACAAGTTTCCATTGGCATACTTACAGTAGTAAGATGTTTTTTAAGCCTATCACTCGACAATTGGGGTCCAGTGGAAGCCAAGTCTCAATTGGCTCATTTTTCATCTTGACGGCATAATTTGTGCAAAAAACTGTTTAACTTTGGAACCTTGTGATGCTAACATGGCAGTTTAAGTATCAAATAATGGCTGATTAGTCGCGTCCACTTATGGGATAAATTGCAGATTTTTTGTATAATGCAGCTATTCAACTAGTAAAAACTTCTAAAAAAAGGGATATAGGTGACATCAAGCAGGTATGTGCGATAACGATTTCAAGCAACCTCTCAAGCTTGGGTAGGTCCAGTTGCAAAATGTCAGGTGGATTACATCGCAGTTGGTATTAACCTTTTACTTATAATTAATAAGTAGCAAACTTGTTTCTTCACAGCCTAATACCGGGAACAGGGAGGGGGACCAGGGTTATTCCCTTGTAGTTGGGCTACTGAAGAAGTCACAAAAAATCCCTCCTATTAAGGTCTTTCCACCAATGTCTCTTATCAACACTTTGCGTATGGGCTCGGGTCTGTCTTATCCTATCTCCTCATGCCCTGTCCAGTTCCGAATCGGAGTAACCAGTCTACAAAGGCTTAACACAGGCTCCTTTATTTGCCGACGCATATAAGTAATCAGGGTGGAGTACAACGTTTGTGCATGTGATAACTGTGCGCTGGCAGTAGATAGCTGCGTGGCTAATAAGGTACTCTCCGTTGCAGAGTTTAGGCTCAAAAACTGTGATACGGGGACCTTCATTGCCAAAACCGATGGAATATCGGAGGCGTGGATCGGGTGCATAGGATGATCAGACGATTCGGTTGAGCTATTTTTCTCTCCACATGGAGTAGCATCTGACTCAGGAGGAGTGCCAAAGATGACGTTAAAAAGGTGAGAGGAGATATGCTATGCTTTGATTGTTTGGTTAACTGTGTTTTGAATACGCAAGTACTTAAGGCTCCGTTGCGGTACTTCCGCTCGTTGCTATGGTCTCCAGGCTATGCTGACAGACTCACCTCTTCTGTATTTCAGTAGTAAATCCTCCGGATACTCCCGTGACTTCTTTCAACCTCAAGCAAACAGGTATAAATTCTACAGGCACCATTAATCAACATGTTGATTCATTAAATAAAACAGTTGATAACCAAAGAATACAAATGTATCCATTGACCTTTCATGAACTAGCAGAAGATGGTAATAACTCGACGGTGAAACAGTTGGTAGTTTAGTGTGTCTTGGGGACAAGTCGGCCTCAGAGGCGCTAAAAGCTTCATTTAATTTCTATCGTTCCCTTGTATATCCACCTGAGGTCGGAGTTGATGGGACTTCGTGTTGAGATTTCCAGGCTGATGGAGGGAATCGCATCAGCATCATTGTACAGTGGCAGTATCGTCCTCCATTCGATCATCAAAATCAAGGAAGTAGAGAACTTATAAGTCAAGACATACTACTGAGAATTTTCTACTGATCAATGAAGGACCAAGGAGTGGCTGGAAGACTAATTTTGTCTTTTTTTTAAATCGAGCAACCTACAACTTGGCGTTATTCTCCTGTAAGATTTAGAGAGAAGAACTTCTGATTGAGATCTGCCTCAAGTTTTGGCAGTCGATGCTGTAAATTTGTTGGTTGTTGGACTCGGAACTAAAGAAGTAGGCATTTTGGAAGCTTCAGTAAGTTGATAGAAGAAGAAACTTGAATATTGAACATTTGACGTCGCTTAATGTAACCGTTTGACACCGCGTATGGATCGCATGAACAAACCGCGAGTTAGGAACGCGTTTCCGGTGCTTTAATAGCCTTGTCACTTCTTCATTTTGCGTGTCAAATGTAATGAAGGACTAAAGTGACAGTGAATGTCATAATTGGTTTATTTATTTTGCTATAGCAAACACATCGCAAGTGCTGCCTTGGCTGTCTGGCAGATTACGTAAGAGACTGTCTCTGTAATCCACTGAAAATGCACATATTGCAAATGAAAAGGCGATTGTGCTTTTTAAGTTTCGTCTCTCCTTCTGTTTAGTTGCCTTACGTATCCATCCTGCAGTGGAAAAGTCTATCGTCGTAGCAATCAAGACACCTCCGACCGTCAAATGATATGCAAAGAAAAAAAGGAAGGAGGGAAGGGCTGGGACGAGGGATACGACCAGTGGTTTCCGTTGTTGTCCATTTAAAACAGATAGAAGTGTGGTATTCCATATTTCACCTGTCTTTTTAGTAAAGTCCATTTTCAGATACAACTAAGCATGCAATCTTCAAACATTGCGAAATGTGGAATGTCATACATTCACATGAAAGTGTAAATCATTTTGATAGGCGACAGTTATGGTACATATTAGTTAAAGCTTTGGGTAGACGAGTTGGGCGAGGACTTGTCTAATTGGGTAGCGATAAACAAAAAGAGTAGAGGTATCGCAAATTAAGTTTTTCGGGGGTACAGTTCTTCTTCTAAGGCCAATGGAGTCCATCCAGAAGGTCAAGAGGTTCCAATTTACCGACCGCCTCTTGCCTGAAGGGAACATTCAAACCAACATATGATCCGCAGCATGCTTAC
>NW_020170489.1:0-8443 GCF_000524195.1 Echinococcus granulosus
CACTATCGTAGCGATACGATTTTTCCACCGGTTGTTTTACTTCTCGCCCGCCATGACTGGCAACGCCAAAGACAGTAGTTTAAATCACAGGATCAGCTTCCAACGTAGTGTTATTTTGCGATCTTTAGTGGACCGGCGCTTTTGCGCATATCCACTCACCTTCCTCCAGAATGAAATCCCGCTCCTCAGGAGCTACTATATTTCTTCCACATGCTGAAGGAGGAGACAAGGAGAAAGAAGGAGAAATGGGGAGTTTTATCGGTATTTTGGTACCTCATAGATATCAGGCAGGGCTATGGGCAATTGGTGTTGGCTGGCAGTATTTGTTCCTTCATGTAAATTAGATTCTGGGTGGAATCGGAATTTGTCGCGACGAAACCGCGATTACTGGAAATAATGTCAATGTTAGTGAAAAAGCGTGGAAGTCGTTGGGCTGGATGGATGGATGGATGGAAGGATGGCTGGGTAGGTGGATGGGTAAACGATTGTTCAACAAGAGATATGTCCTTTAAATTTTCTTCCAATTTCTGTCAAAATTTTGACCTACCGATAGATTTTTTAATGTTTTCTCATCATTAGATTAAATTTGGATGTTTGTAAGAGCAAATTAGTCCTTTTCCAGGCAATAAACAGCTCTAAAGACAACAGATTTAAATATCTTCTTTTGGGTGGGGGATACTGCCCAATTCCGTTGCTATTAAAATTCTGTGGATGTTTAACTAGAGCAGTCATCGGTCCAATCCTCCAAAATGACAAATTCACTCAGTTTTTACCAAATGACTTCAGTTGTTGGCTTTCAAGCATACCCAGTCAGACCTGATTCCGTAACAGTAGCGGTAGTAGTAGTCAATCAAAAACCAGAAAACAAAGCTGAAGTAATTGTCAAAAGTTGACTACACCTGAAAGGTTACAAAGCCCTCCCTTCCCTTCCAGAGACCAAATTTGCTGTCACTTTTGTGCCACACACTCAGACCGCAGATTGTCATGGATTTGGACTTAATCTCCACGACCTCATTTGCAATAGCGCCTCACACACAGCGAGAAATAGCACCCGCGTCACACAGAAGTGCAACAACGTAGGTGATTTGCGACTCTCTCACCGACTGCGTATTTTGACGTAGTCTATAAAATCACCCTCCTCAAGTTGAAGTCGTAAACAGAAACGCAAGCCTCATGGCCTGTGGGTGTGGCTGTGGTTGTTGTGGTGACAACTGTTGCGGTTTCAATTGTGGATGCGGGTGTTGTGGTCGCTGGTACGTTGTCTGAGCTTGATTTTTCCCTCCTACATCCACATCTATCATAATGATTTTGACACCTTACTGGCCGATTAGTGTGCGTCCACCTGTACGGAGTCAACAATCAGCATGTAGGAGGCGTTTTTTAGGTTTTTCGTTTTAAAGATGGCACTTTCGACACTTCAAAATACACATCTATGCTCTTACTATTTAATTCTGCTGTGTTTATGTCATAATGCCTAGGTCGAATGTCAACCGAATTTGACTAATCTGTCCCTTCGTTAGCCGGCAATTACTAAGTTTCAAACCAAATGTTAAAAAATTCAATTGTTTAATGGTCTTTACTTGTGTCTAAGCTGTTCACAATTGTTATTTCTGTCATTTTTGGACATCATCCTCCTGATTTCACCTGCTTTGTCCATGGTTCGGTAATTTCGGAGCGCTCCCTTCGGTACCGATTTCTCCACTCGAATTGTTTCCCTGTCAACTTTTTCTTGCTTTCGGGAGGGAAATAATTGCTTTGAAAAATCGAATCTCTTTGCCCACTATGGAATGCTTTTTTGTGGATTTTGTGTCTCCACTTTCCACTAAATTTGCTCGGTTTAGGCTAAATTATGTTTATTTGAGAACCGTTAACCTCTAATTTCGGAGTGTCAAAATAGCTTATTGGACAAAAACCGTTAAAAATGAACGGTGTTTTGAAGCTAGATGCATTTGAAAAGCTGC
The DNA here is from genome assembly GCF_000524195.1 of Echinococcus granulosus. Lineage (NCBI taxonomy): Eukaryota > Metazoa > Platyhelminthes > Cestoda > Cyclophyllidea > Taeniidae > Echinococcus > Echinococcus granulosus. The sequence goes on from NW_020170489.1 coordinate 1,962, forward strand.
TCAGAACTTAAGAAGAAGGAGACTTTTTCGCCTCGAATCAATTTGTTTCCTTTCACTAGTCACTTCTTCCGCCAATTAATTCTGAGAGTGCATGGCATTAATTAAAAACAATTAAATAAGTTAAATATTTGAGTGATTTTTCTAACTATAGCCTTAGAAACTTTTGCCAGCTTTTAGAAAGAAATTGGTTGTAGAGACATGCCTCGTCACCGAGTAGTGTGTCCTCCAATCCACTCTTTAGGATCCACCACTTGTTATTCCTGGGCTGTTCTAAAATTGTGACTTCTTTTTTTTGCATTTCAGACTTAAAAACGCTTTGACTATGTCTTACTTTATGTCAGCAGATGTGACAAAAAGAGTGATTTGTGCGGAAAATAATTTTTCCATCCTTTCGAGAGAATATTTTTGGATCGGCTGGTTCCAGAGGAAAATTTCCCATTATAAAGAAACTTCTGACCCACGCACTATTAAACGGAAACTGTAAATAAGGTAGCTGGGTTTATATTGATGTAGTGAGGTAATCTTTTCTTTGGCCACTACTGTCACTTTATTTGTTCGGTTGTCATAATATTTGACATCAAGGTGCTTGGGCAATGCTAAATGTCGGGTGAAGATTTTTATCGCCTTCTAAATTGCCCAGAAAGGAGAATAGAAATAAAAAAGATTCACTTTTGCCCTTCATATTTCAACATCAGTTTGATGGCGGTGGTGCCAGCAGGATTTTAATACTTCCATCGATTTTCTGTCGGAGTATTACTTCCTAGGCTCTCAGTGGTATATTTGCGCGTCTTTTTCAGGGGCCGAGGTTGTGGTGGTTGTAATCTGGACAACTACTCCTACGACGTTGGACCCGGTTGGCATGGCTGTGGTTATCAAGGTGGACATCCCTCCTATTGTGGATGTGCAGGCTGCGGACAAGGTGGTCGTGGTGTATTCTGGTGACACGGATTGATTAATTGATTGCTCAATTAGTATCGCAGTTCTTTTGGCGTCAAATATATCTTCCTTTTCCCATCCTCCTCTTGCCCTCTTTCTCACTTGTTCGTTCACTTGTAAAAGATGAATTACCGCCACGGTGACCAATTACAAGCGACTTCAGGAGGCCGATCGATATCCTAATTTTTGTGTCAGTCATCATTATGACAACCATTTCCCAAATAGCATTGCATTAGACTTCTGGTGGGAAGTTCCTCTGCTCTCATCGCTTTTAGTCCAGTGCTAAGGCCTCGTTTTAAATCTCAAGGTGACTGACACTAAAAATAGCTCCAAAAGCACGCCCATTCAATAGTCTCGTAAACAAGGCAGTGATTAAGGTGAATAAAGCATCACCTCAAGGTTGCGTACTCGTGGACGGGTAGGCAACCAATGGGCGGCGGGCAAACTGCAGTCAGAAAGGTAGCAGCGCCTCCTTGCCGGCCGGCAAATCGCCGTCCACCGAATTGCAGGCCTGGACTTTGTCTTTTCTGGCCTAGATATTGGATAAGCCTCGTCCCAACTTTGCACAGAAAGCTATTTTGCATTTTAAGAAACAATCTCACTTTCCATGGCAGCGCAAAATTTGACAAAGTCCTAAAGCAACGGTTTTAGAGGGCTAGAGAGTATCGGTGTTGCAACATCCTACAGAATTCGGAGGTGAAAAAGGCTTCGCATTCACCCTCACAACCGGGAAGTGGTAAAAAGCATATTGCAAGAAAGTAAATTAAAGGATGCGTGGAGGATGCTTTGAGCTAGTATGGCGTTCATTTTCGGCGGAGGAAGGGGTTCCAGAAGCTGCTCCCATCACCCACGTTAACGACAACAATGGAATTCGTTAATTTCCACTCCTCTGTCAGAGTTTGCTAGAAAATCAGAGAATGTAACGTGTTTTTCGATTCGACACAAGATGATCATTTTATGGTCTTCTCGCACACCCAATAGGCATATTTCCCCTCTCCCTCTCTTTCTCGCTTTCTCTTTCCCTTCCTCTTACCCTCTCGCAAAACGAATTTTATTAAGTGGATTAGCACGAGCCCCAGGGTTTTAAAACACCAGTCTTGCCAGCTGACTCATCAGGCAGCTAGCAGCTCTGCCTTCCAGAATTGGGGACACAAAGAGCTCTGTCTCATCACGTATGCAATTTCCGCCTGTTCCGTCTTCGAGACGAAGCAGGCAAGAAGAGGGGTGTAAAAAACCTCGACCTCACTACTCAACACTGCTGTAATGGCGCAGAGGAGTTGAACCAATATGGCACAGCAGACGAATTAATCACGTCTTTATAGAATTAAGAAAACTGGATTCATTGAAGAATTTTAAGTGGGTCTCTAGTTGTGGAATACCCTTGAGAATGTAAAAACTGGTAATGAAGGCTAAGGAAGCGAGCAGCTGTAAATTAAACCACTCAAAACCGGGTTGTTGAAGCACTGGCATAAAACTCGGACTCTTCGTTTGAGGCTAATTAACCTCTTGCAAAAAGACATGGGGTCGGAGTTATTTTATTGCATTTCTGTCGATGCAATAAAATTCACACTTTTAACATGATGACTTTTTAATTTCCAACCATTAATTCATGAGTTGGGGGGGTGTTTGGGTTTTCTGTGTTTGCCATCTTTCATACGTGGGAATTGCGTCCGAGGTGAGAGATTTGAGCTCCGCGTAGAGATTTAAACGAGTTTTTGGCAATGCTGCTTTTCCCATATGAGCTGGCCTCATAACACGAAGTAAGATTCAATTAATTTTTTTACCCCACCGTTTTCATCGATTTTATCGATTTGCTCAGCAATCTACCACCATGCTATTGCATTCTGTCAATTTGCAGTGCAATTAAAGTCGATAAAATCAGTGTAAACGGTGGAGTGGAAAATCGATTGAGTTCTACTGTTAAGTCAGCCCATATGGGAATAGCAAGTGCGCACTGAAGAGAAATAAAGTTTTTAAATGCTAATTAAGAGATAAATACCAAGTTTCTTTCTAAAATTTTATGTCCCTCTTAGCCTTCAAAGTATGTCTGATACAAAATAGAAAAGATCTGATATTTTCATCAATGACAATAATAGTATTTATTTGTTTTAAAAGGAATTTGTTATTCTAGCGTTTTGTCGGCTTGTTGTGGAACATTAAAAAAACAAAAAAATGGAAATAATAATGACTAGATAGTCAATTTATTTGCTCGTCCCACTATTTACACACACCTTAAGTCGATTTCAAGCTCGCCACGAAGCGACTAAAAGACAGCTAAATTTAGTCGATAAATTGCGTCGAATTTTTGTTATTGGCTAAGTTGGATGTGACAACGAATGCCGTAAAGAGAAATAAAACTTTTCAGTAAAACCTAAAAAATAAATGGCAAATGTCTCTCTGAAATTGACACCTATTTGAAAAGGCTTTTTGTAAATATTTATTTCAAAAAGAAATTATTTGCTTCAGAACTTTCGTTTATTATACGATATGGAAAGTTCAAAGGGTACAGGAAATAAAAATTCGAGGAATTGGCGTAAGTAAAATATTGCCTGGATGGTCAAGGCGATAAGTGTCGGAAGCATTAAAATTGTAAATGTCTGGAACGCATACCAATCCGTGTCGGACTAGCTAAATACATTCTGAGCAAAACTTTTGTATGTCATTAGGGCAAATGAGGATTATTAAAAATTAAAGGAGATAATAGACGACATTTTTATATAAGAAGCAAAGAAAAAGGAAGGTAGGTTCAGTGCTGCAGGACACACAAAAAGTAGAGAAAATGGCAAATGGATCCGTGTACGCTTTCAGACAGCCGTTTGCTTCCGTATAATAACACAAAATTATCCTCATTTATCCAACCCCATCGTTGTAATCGAAACCGGCTCAGCGATTAGGCGAAGGAAGAAAGAATTGTGGATCTAAAATTATCCTCACTTTCTTTGCATTGATGTTGTATAACGCAAAATCATCTCCTGATTTAAATGAGTGGCATTGATTTTTATGCGCACTTAACGACGCGGACACTCCTATTTATGAGGATTTTACCACCTTCGGCTTAGTGTAATACCCTTCTGGACCATTTGCACCTTAGCAACAAGTTAGTCGCCTACGCTGGTGCACGATTTCCCGATTTTGCCTGGCACTGCTAAGGTAGCATACTTTAGCCGTATTTGAGTAATATGTTCTTAACAAAATAAATTTGTTGGCACTATGGGAGTTTTTTAAATGAATTCACAAATAATTTGCTTAAGTCGCTCCATTTTTAAAATTGTTCTGTCGCGAAGCTGGTGCAACAATGCAAATCCCGTGAAGAGCCAGTGTGGGTGTGATTAACTAATGATTGCACAAACAAACAAATGAATGTCGCATACTTTAGTCGTTGACACATCAGACCTCCGCGCCCACGGCGGAAGTCAAGGTTCGCCATCATATATCACCCATAAGTCACGTGAGCATCTACTGCACCCCTATGAACCGAATCGTGTGTCCCATACTGTCCCTGAACATCTAGAGTGTCTAGGTGACTTCAAGGAATAATTTACTGCGGCTGAAAGAAACCCCATCTACCAGTCTGGCCATTAGTTGTGTAAATGGTCAAACTACTGTAAAAAAAATGTCTTTTTCCCATACAAGGGCTTGTAAAAATGCATTAAAATGGATGTGCGAAAAGCTGGGGGAGGGGCGTGGGGAGGGATCGCATGAATGCGACACGCAATCTTGCAGCTGAAATATGCGTCCACTCAATTTTTTCATTATTTGTCCTCATCTATCCCACCACCCAATCTATCTACTCACCTACGTATTCTACCCTTCACTCCATTCGTAATCTGCCCATCCATCCATCTATCAATTGCATGGATCGGGATAGAGCAATTGAGCAGTTTTCATTTGAAAGAATGCAAACAATTTACTTTTTATTTTTGCCTGACTGTGAAAGCCCTCTACCTAATGCATTAGTAACTGCCACTACGGGTAGACGATTCCGTCTAGGCTTTTTAAATTAATCCCATTCAAAGTCACCAAAAGCGTCCATTTGACATCCTTGGAGCGTAATACCTCACCCATCAAACAAATTGGAAGTTCTCTAAACATCTATCGGGCTTACATTACCCCCCTTGTTCTTAAGGGTAATAACAAAGCCCTCCATTTGAAACCATCACAAAGTCTCTCCAGTTTAACCTCCGAATATGCGAGTTGACATGGGTGAAACTAATTAATTAATGTATTCTCGGTTTGTGTTTGGGCCACTTAGAGCTCCGCCTAGTGGCGTCGTCTCCGGGTCATGTCAGTAGCTTCCAAGCCCTTCTGTACGTCGGCAATACATATTATGCCCCAGTGTCATTCCTCCTTTCTTCTTCAGGGAAGTCTTGGGGAGCTAAAGCTCAACCAAACTCACCTTTAGTCGTCGGCACTAATTTGTGCTTGAAGCTCGGTGAGGGCATTAGAAGCCTCCAATTCTGCGAAGGCAGTCGATTTTCGCTTTTTTCTTAGTTAAGCAAACCTAAAGGCCTGGAAAGGAGTCTCTCAATCATTGAAAACTTGGAAGTTCTTGAAACCCTTCTTGGGTCATTTAAGACCGCGTTAAAGGCGGTTTTTTGAATAGGCGCTGCTGAATTTAGCCGTAGTAGTAAAGCACGCCCCTTAAAACAATCACAACGCCGAAACAGTTTAATCTCCAAAGAATGCGTTTTTGCAACGCAGACTTTCGTTAGTAGGGAAAAGTCTGATTAGCTTTCCATTGAGGACCGACTCTCTTAAAAGTTGACAATAAAAAGTCCAATCAAATCACGTTTTGACAAGAGAGGATTCTTTTACAATGGGATGCTTGATATTTTTTTAGCTTTGTGGAAGAATGGGTGAGGTAAGGTGGATAAAATAATTTCATTTCCGTTAGTATTGTTCATGGCGACGGTAAAACAGCCTGACGTTCTTGTTATTTTGGAATGATTTCGCCTTTCAAAATTAGGTAATTGTGCATCGAAAGTTATATAGGATGTCCCAAAACTTATCCATCGCACCATCAGGGCAAATTAAAGGTGATGCCGAAAAATCTGCTGCGGTTCCTTGTTGTCACCCTCGTAGGAGACCGCAGCTTAGATCTACATGGACATTAGGCATAAAAGAAAATCAGGTGTGTTGGGATTGAGTGAGAGGATTATCCTCTGGTGGCAAGATTTAACTATCAACAACATTTAACTAGTTGAAATAAATCGACAAAGGATAGGTACCTGGAAACGTAAATGGATTCCCCTTCCTGCATGGATTGAAGAAGAGAGCATCAAAAGCTCTGGGGTCTCTTTGAGACCTGTTTACTCGCACTGGTGTCAAAAACTTTATCTGACCGACCATTCAATCATGAAAGACATGACTGGAAGGCAAGGAGACGGAGGATAGTAAGTTAAAAGCCACTTGTGTACCCAATACAGTAGAGAGAAGACGTTTAGCTAGATGGAGTAATACAATCTACGTGTTTTAGCGACTGCTAAAATAAAGATTAAACTTTTCAACAATTATGAGAGGTAGCAGGAATTTTTGCCACGCAGGTT
>NW_020170489.1:8543-9574 GCF_000524195.1 Echinococcus granulosus
GTCCCGAGGTGACTCATTTTTGTGGTTGGAAGGTAGTTTGAACAGCCCGTCAAGACGAGCCAAGCACCTTGCAGAAGATGGACTTGAGATGAGACTAAGGCCGAGGATGAATGACGATCCGTAGTGCATGGCATCGGATACCTCCACCTTATACTACGCGTGAATCAGCGGTACGTTGTAATATTCCCATCAAATGGTTTGAAAGCAAAGTAGGTTTCATTTTCGCACCAGGCAAAGGAGTAATTAAGAATGGTTATTCTCTCTTTGCCCTAACAGCCCTTTTTCGGCACCTTCTCGATGATGCATCAACCTAATGCGATTGTAGCGCACTTTTCGTCCTCCTCCTATGCCTTTCTGTTTCTTGCAAGGGCTGCGAAAAGTGATGTTTTTGCCTTAGCCATAGAAGCAGAGGTAGCAGCATGAGTCACGGTTTATCTCCCCGAGCTATCTACCCTTCTCATCCATCCACGCAGCCTCAGTGCGAGAGGCAAGATTATTTATCCCGGACAGTCTCTGTGTCTAGACTGCGACAAGTCTACAGTTAGCGGAGGCAGAAAAGCAGACACACGCAAATCAGTAATTACTGCAGCAGTACCAAGCGGGGGTTATTGCTTCTGCTGCAGGAGAAACAGCAAAGGCATTAGCTCAGGTTTTGAGTAGGTTTCAGATAACAAAGAAATTATTAATCCTTAACGATTGTTGATCTGTCTGTAAGCTTGTTATTGTTGGATGAATTAACTCGAGCTGAGGAGGCCCCAATGCAATCGCTGTCAGCGTCGCAGAGAAGTGACGCCAGGATTTTCCTTCCTGAAACTGTACCTTGCAAAAATGTGACATATTTAATAAGCTGGAGGTAACTTCAAAGAATTTAAGACATGGATAGCATTTTTAGGGCGCTGATGGTGTAATCACTGAAATGTTTGTGAAGAGAGAATTGGAAACCATTTGGTCAACTTTTTTGCTTCGTTAATTATGTTCCGGAAACACCATAATATCTGAAAATACTAGAAGACATTCTAATTGACTTAGAA